>NC_034605.1:62822362-62841828 GCF_900095145.1 Mus pahari | reverse complement strand
AAAGAAGGAAGGAAGGAAGGAAGGAAGGAAGGAAGGAAGGAAGGAAGGAAGGAAGGCAGGCAAGCAGGCAAGCAAGCAAGCGGGAGTATAAGGCATTTCACACCCACACCCGGAGGAAACGTGAGACCTCAGAGTGAGTGACGCTTTCAAAGGAGAAGTGGGTATTACCAGGCCTTTTGATCTGTTCTCATTTTCCATATTTCTAAGAACAAAAGGCGAAAACCTCATCCTAATGTGCAAACACCTCCCTTTTAGATTTTGGCAAGGACAAATTCCCCGGAGGGGGACTACGGGGTGGGGGAGATGTTTCAGAGAGCTGACGGTCCTAAAATATTAGTCACACTGTCCTAAAGAAAAATCTCAGACCATAAATTCTTTGTTTAAGTTGATACAAGCAATGGAGCGAAGGGTCGTATTTCTTTAAAAGCTTTAGCCAAAGCAAGCATTTTTTTTTCTTGCTAGTACACTTCACCTCTGCACAGGATGAATGAGCCTAAGGTGAGGAGTCCCTGGCTGTCCTGTCTTCTCTTTGGGACTGTCCTTTGTGTCATTTTGTGTCCCTGAGCTTTAACACTTTGAGGCCTTTTGTATTTCCAAGGTCTCACCAGCAGCTGGTTAAATGGAGTTACCTTTGAACTGTTCTCAGTGTTTGGAGGCCCCTTCATCTCCCTAACGCCAATGAATGTGAGTGGGATGTCCAAAGACTGCAGGCAGACCAAGTCAGCCGGTCCTTGGTGGTTTTGATAAAAACATGGTTGAGCATCCCTAATCCAACTTGACAGCTGTAATTCTGGGACATTTCAGATTTGCAGTATCTGGATGAAGGATGTCCAGCTGGGGAAGTCTAGACAGAGATTCCAAAATGGAGGGAAGCTCATCTGAAAATTTTGTTTCAAGCACTCAAAAAAAAAAAAAAAAAAAAATGGGTGTCTCTTATCTCAGCTCAGGGCTGTCATTGAGGCGGTCCTCCCTAAAATAACAGTGCTGGTCCATGCCTCAGGATTCCCACACAGCTGGAGATGCTGCAAGAAAGCCAAAGCTGAAGGCAAAGCTCCAACCTGCCCTTGTGGGATGCTCGGACATGGTCCACAGTGTATTTAAAGTGGCGTCTTTCAGCAAGGCTGTAGGCTGAGAAGGTATAGTCACAGGAGGCACATACCTGGTACCCACCAGTTCCCTACCGACGACAGACACTCTGCAAACACAAGCTGCAGTCCTGGTAGGATGCTGCTTTCACAGGGCCTCCGTTTTCAGTGTGGCAAAGAAGGCGGCCATGACGGTGCCCCACCCCACTTGTCTGACACTGGAAACTTAACACAGTAAAATGCCAACATCCTGAGGTGGAGTCCAAGCAGGCATCGACTTAAAAACTTTTATGAACAGCTATTGCTATTACACATCATGTGACATAATGCTAGTCACTTTTGAAGTTCTCAGTTCAGTAGCATCTGCTGCTTTTAAGGTCGTGTGTAATCGTGACACCCGTCAAGATGAAAAGCCTTTGTAAGTGCTGTCTTCCGGCCCAGGCTGCCCAACTCCTTTCCTGGCAGCTGCTGGTCTTCTTTCTGACTCTATGGACCTGCCTACTAGGGATATGCCCTCAAGAGCATCACAGCTCACATGGCCTTTTGTATCAGGTCTGGCATGTTCTTAAGAGCATCACTTCATCTAGGTAATTGTGGCTGCTCTAAGGACAGAGAGGGTATGTGTCTCCCTAAAAGATCTCAACCTCACTATTACCACACTGCAGCATCAACCACAAAATATTCATAATCCCTTTCCCCTTATAGCCTGTCTGATAGCAACCATCTAAATGCCTTAGTAATCTCTCAGTTTCTGGACCTGTATAGATTTAGATTTCTTTGACTGTAATGTCAGAATGAACTAAATAGCTGGCTCTTACTTCTGGGTATAGACCTCTGGCTTTTTTTTTTTTTTTAACACAGATACAATCCCCTTGTGCTTTATGCTATAAGGCAGAATAATATGCCACTACAGTCAGCCATTATAATCTTCCAAGAATGCTCTTATGTTCCTCATTTCTTGATATTGCCATTCCGAGTGTTTTCATTCATGAAATTACTTGGGTATTTTACACTACTGGTCTTTCATTAAGATAGGTTCCCAGGTGGTATTGTGCTTGTAATGAAAGCACAGTTGGTTTTTTTTTTTATTTTTTTATTTTTTAAAGAAACAAAACCTACATTGTGTTTCTCATGAATGAAATTGATGTTTATTCCAATCATGCTGTTATAAGGAACATTCGACAGTCTCGGCAAATAAAAACTTCAGTACACTGCAGTTTCATCGTCGTGCATGTGGTGATGGGGGAGGGGCAGGAGGGGCGAGAGGGGTACTTCTTGTATTCACAATGTGTTCTGTGGTGTATGCACATTCTCCTATGCTCAAATTTACGAAGTTCTCACCACAACTTCTTTTGGGATCAGAATGAAAAGGCAGAGGGGCGAGTTCTCAGTAGATGACCTGTGCCTACTGAACCTACTGGCCACAAAGGAGACTCAATATGTTTCCATTTATCCACCACATTCCAGTGGGGTCACAGGCTACAGCCCTCCACCCCAGAAAGGAGGCTTTCCTAGCATGATGACCTGGAACCATTTGATAGCATCCTTAAGTCCACCAACGAACTTGGGAGAACACAGTGTCATTCAGACTTGAAACTTCAATGGTAGGGGGTTTGGGGGAGGTGAGATTACAGATGATCAGCATCAGAAATCATGTCACCAATCAAGGGGTACCTCAGGACCTATGCCACTGAACAAGCAGGCTAAATGTCACATGAGAAACCAGTCTTACATGAAAGAGATCATGAAGTCATGTTTAACCTGCACGCACTTCCTATACCAGGTTTCTCGACACCACACAATGCTTGATTTACTTAGGGACTAGTGGGAGCCACAAGTTGGTTACCATTCTATTTTGATCAGGATACTATTTAGATGAGATAGAAGGCTACACAGTATTTGTACTTTAAGTGTTTATCCTGACACCTTGGACAATGACTACTGGGTTGTGCTCAGCTTCCTGGGGGGCTGCTTGTACCACAGTGTGGTTCATCAGGTATGAGGATGAGGCCAGTCAGAGCATGTCAAGTCTATCTGCTTCATCCAGAGTTTCTAGACTTATCATGGAGACCTCAGTTTCACAGATTTCCTGGATCCAAAGGTCAGGTAGATGACACTGACGCCTGACTTAGTCTCATGCTGTGCACTCCCACGTAGACTCCCTCTTCAGTCTTTGGCCCTTCTGCAGTGGGCTCCTTCCAGCTCTTGATTTCTTTCCTTCAGAGCTACCTCTTGTTTAGAGAGCTGGATTATAATGGTGATGGCTTGGCCCCGGTTCTATCGGTTCTCATATCTTCAGTAGCTACTGGTATCATCTTGGCTGATAGACCATCAATAAATAACATTTTTCCTTTCACAGTTCATTTATAACCTACTGAGCACACAAACCATATCCATTTTAGAAGAAAAATAAAGCAGAACTGGTCTTTACAAGCTATCAATACTAAATTTTTGTTTTAGAAATTAACTTTAAAACTGATAATAATGTATACTTATATAAAATGGAACACTTTACTTCAGATAATGTTTATTGAAGGTAAATGTAGGAGGCCACGGCCCCTCCCCTGGGCTACCTGAAGCTGCACTTTAAAAGATGGCACCTGTTGGCTATGGAGCTTGTGGTAAACAGGTCCATATTTGGTGGTGTTCCCGCTCTTCTGGTTGGCTGAGGCCGAGTGCCTGGTGAGGTGACGTGGCCTGCTGCGATTGGAGTGGATATGAGAGTATAAAAGGGCTTGTAGCCGGGGCTCGGTGGAGATGAAGGGGGAGATGAAGAGGGAGATGAAGATTGTTCAAGGTTCCTGAATAAACTGCTGAGAGAAGAACTGGTGGTCTTGTCTTTCTTGCTGGCCAAGAGGATTCGACAGGTAAACAATGAAAAAGCTTTTTGAGTGGCCTACGGTAATCTGTTGGTGGTGCTATCACGCAGTACCATACACTGAGTAGTTTATAAAGAACAGAATTGACTCTCCACAGTGTTGGGAATGCACAGGTCCTCGGTCCAGGTCAGAGTGCTAGAGTCCCGTGCCGTCTGTTCCTGCCCACATGTTGCAGAAGAGCTCAAAGGCAGAGTTCCTCTGTGAAGATCCCCCCTAAGAGCCCCTGACCCCTTCCTCAAGTCTGTCCCTCCTCAAGACACAGCCTCCTACTATGACTTCACTCACCACTCCTGAACGTAGAGGGGAGACTCACAGCACAGCCAGGTCTTCCTCGCGGGAGCATACACTACCACACGCAGTTACACACTCAGTTACATACACAGTTGCACATCACGGCCTTCCTTGGAGCACGTACTATCATGAACACAGTTTTGAAAACACTAGCAAGCAAGGGAACGGAAGCTGACAAAATGACCCAGGGAAGGACTTCCTCTCCTAGACGTCTCCCAAGGCAGATTTTAGAGCTCTGGTGCCACATTTCCTGGAGGACAGTTGGAGGTTAGACCCCTTCTGAGGTCAGTGGAGTTCACTCCATAATCCACTATCTGTGTCAGATCTCCAGCTCAGAGAAGTAGCCGCTGTGAGAACAGCAGGAGCCCACCCACCCCCGCCCCTGCTGTGCCCCTCCCCCCACCATTTGTGGGGACTTTGCAGTTGGCCATGACATCCACAAAAGCAGACCAGGAAAACCACCCTCACCCCAGCACATCTGGAAACTTAAAAAAGAAAAAACATAAAACAAAAAACAAAAAAACATAGATTTTTGTTATTCATGTATGGCCACAAATGGCAGGCTAGGAAGCAAGGAACTCAGGGGCCAGGTTTGCTCTTTTACAGTAATTAGCTCTTTCATTATTTAAGAAGGTTTAGCAAGAACTATACCCATCTTATTCCTGAAGACTGAATTTCCTCCCATCTGGTCCCACCCCTTCAAGGCTCTGTCACCACACTAGAGACAAAAGCTCCCATGATAAACATTTAGGGACACTCAAGCCTCAATGCAGAGACCTGTGACTTGCAAAGAAATAGCACTCCCAAGTGTCAATTGCATCACAGAGCAAAGCTGGCTAGAAGAAAGGGAAGGACTTTAGTAAACCTAACCCAGTAAGTTGACTAACCTTAGCAGAAATGCAGATAAAGGTTCCCTATCCCTGACACTGATGCTGCAGAGGAGTAGCCCCATCTCTACAGCATGCAACCCAAGGCACCCTATAGCCCTGTCATTACCTTTAAAGGGGGCAATGGTTATCATTTTCTATCAAGAATATAGCCTTGGACTGGAGAGATGGCTCAGCGGTTAAGAGCAGTGACCATTCTTCCAGAGGTACTAAGTTCAATTCCCAGCAACTACATGGTGGCTCACAACCATCTGTAGTGGGATCTGATGCCCTTTCCTGGTTAAAGTGTACTCACTCATAAAATAAATAAACAACTCATATGTATACACATACACACAGAGGATACAACCTACATGTCCACCACAGAAGAATGGATAGAGAAAATGTGGTTAATACATGCAATAGATTTCTAAAAACTTAAAAAATTTTTCATTTTATTTTGTATGTATGTGTGTGTGTGTGTGTGTGTGTGTGTGTATGCTGTCTCCATGAATTATGTATGCACCACAAGTGATATGTTTTGTAGAGCACAGTATGGTGCATGGGAGAGGGTGCTTCAGCAGGCCCATGCTAAGGCATATCCCTCCCACACACGCGAGGCACCAGCCATACAAAGAATCTAGTATAGGATAGAGTTTATTCGGGGGCATGGGAAGGGGATTTGAGAAGGGAGTTGAGTCAGAGAAAGAGAGGGGACAGAGAAGGAGAGAGAGAGGGGGGGGAGGGAGGGAGGGAGGGAGAGAGAGAGAGAGAGAGAGAGAGAAGAGGGCAGCTGGGAGCTGGGAACATGTTGAAAAGTGGGGAGAGGGCATCAGATCCCCTAGAACAACAGTTCAGGATGCTTGTGAGCCACAATGTGTGTCCCGGAAACTGAACCCTGGTCCTCTGTAAGACCAGCCAGTGCTCCTGACTACTGAGTTATCTCTACAGCCCCCATGATGTATTTCTTCAAACATTAAGAAGAATTAAGTTATGTTATTTGGAGAAAAATAGATGTAACTAGAAATAATCGGATTGAGAGAAGTCAGCCACTCTCAGAAGACAGATACCATATTACTGGCTGGTTTTGTGTGTCAACTTGACACAGGCTGGAGTTATCACAGAGAAAAGAGCTTCAGGTGAGGAAAGGCCTCCATGAGATCTAGCTGTAAGGCATTTTCTTAATTGGTGATCAAGGGGGAGGGCCCATTGTGGGCGGTGCCTTCCCTGGGCTGGTAGTCTTGGGTTCTATAAGAAAGCAAGCTGAGCAAGCCAGGGGAAGCAAGCCAGTAAGCAGCACCCCTCCATGGCCTCTGCATCAGCTCCTGCCTCCAGGTTCCTGCCCTGTGTGAGTTCCTGTCCTGACTTCCTTTAGTGATGAACAGCAGTTTGGAGGTGTAAGCTGAATAAACCCTTTCCTCCCCAACTTGCTTCTTGGTCCTGATATTTTGTCCAGGAATAGAAACCCTGACTAAAATACCATGTTTCTTCTCATTTGTGATCCTCAGATTCTATGTAGCAATATAGCTTTGTGTATGTGTATATGCCTTGCAAGGAGGAGACTAAGCAGAGGGGAAGGGGAGACAAAGGGATGATGGCAAAGCAGAATATGTTCACTATACAATTAGAAAAAAATAACGTAGCCTGTTCCTCACACTGACTCATAAGGTCCCCACTCACTGGACATGAACATCAGTGACTGCTGTTATAAACCACTGTGTTGGTGGCACGCTTCTGCATAGCAATAAAGGAAAACTAAACTCCAGCTCTTTTCAGTGATGTGCACTGGTGTCTAGAGAGTAAGTTCCTTGTGGAAGCACTGATAGCAGTGAGTTCCTGCAGAAGAGCTCAGTGTGCCCTGAGGCTTGCCCTGAAGGTAAGAGTTGAGCATTTATGTTAGGAGTCCCACTCAATCAACCCACACCGGCAAATAATAACTTTCTAGACCACAACAATAAAGTATTCTGGAAGCAATATGGCGGTGGTGAAGTGTAAGAACCTATAAGAGCTAGCTAGGGACTCCAGGGAAGTCACTGGGACACCAGAGCCATCCTCATCGAAGTGCCATCTAATGGTAGGTCAAGTCAGACTGGATTTGGTTCTCAAGGAACAGTTTGCTGTCATTGAGCCTTCAATCCTCTCGACTCCTCCACACGATCTGTGTGCCTTGCTACAGGGTCTACAGTGGTTTGAAGGAGGATGGTCCCTGTAGGCTCATAGGTTTGAACACTTGGTCCCCAGTTGGTGGCCCTCTGGGGAGAGTTAGGAGTCTGCCTTGTCTGAGGAGGTTTGTCACCTGAGGTGGGCTTTGAGGGACCAAGACATGGGCTCTCGCCTCCATGCCTTTGCATCACCAATGCTGGACCCCTGGAAATGCAGGCTCCAGGATCAGTGAAGGCAGCAGCGGGGCAAATCACCAGGCAAGAAGGAGGCCAGGGAGGGAAAGGCAAGCTGTCCTCCTTCTGCTGTGCTCTTCTGTTACCTGGGCTACTGCTGCAGGTCACCACCCACCTTTAGGCTGTAGCTATCCACTTCAGCTGAGGGGCTCAAGACCTTGTGTCTACGGGGGCTCCTGCTTAGTGGTTCTAAATTGTGGCAAGCTGACATTTGAACCTAAGTAGCAGCCATGTCCTAGGTTTTTGTTTGCCAAGAGAACAGTAGTTACACACAATAATGTACAGAAAATATTTTCAGGGGATTTTTTTCTCCACTATATTTTGAGTTGAACTGTGCACATGTGAGTGCACATGTATGTGCATGTGTGTGCGTGTGTGAGTATGCATGTGTGCGTGTGCATGCATATGTGTGTGCATGTGTGCGTATGTGTGCGTATATGTGCGTATGTGTGCGTATGTGTGCGTGTGTGTGTGTGTGTATGTGTGCGTGTGTGTGTTTATATGCTTTTGGGGGTCCAGAGAATAACTTTAGGCTCCATGCCTCAGGATCCTCTAGTTGTTTGTTTGTTGAGGCTTCCACAAGCCTAGTGCTTCCCAATAAGGCCAGTGAGTCCCAAGGATATGTCTGTCTTTGTCTCCTCAGTGCTAGGATTATGAGCACACACACACACACACACACACACACACTTAACTCGCCCTCACTATCTCCTTCTATATGTGTTCTGGGGATCAAACCACGCTTGCAGGGGAGGGACATACTGCCTACGCTGCCTCCCCAAATTTCAAGTTCATTTTTCACTGTTTGTCTACCAGATTTCGTTCATCAAAGAACCCAGTGGCTGTTACTATCCAGACATCAGACTTAGAGGCCAGTCTTCCCTAGTTTAACCTCTAGCTTTCACACCTGCAGGTCAATCTTAATACGATGCTGACTGACCATAAACCTTCCCACAGAAAAAGCTCTCTGGTGTGTGTAAGTAGACAACAACTCATCCATTTACTACCAGAGCATGATCTCAGGGAGAACATGAAGTTCTGAGCGTCTGGTAGTCCACCGCTCTGGTCAGCTGGACTTGGAACACTCCTGGCTGTGGTGATAACCCCGGGAGGACCCTAGGAAGAAACAGTGTGGGCTGATTTGGGAAGCAACATCCCTTTCCTTTGCTCCCTGGTCCCCAAACACACACACAAATCAAGGCACTGAAGGGCCCTCTCTGAAGTGACCTCTTGTTGCAGTGGGTCAGGATCAGGGCTGGGTGTCTCCAGGTTCTTGGCTCTTCAGTCGCAATGCAATGGTGGTTCACGTAGACTGCAGAATAGCAAGGGAACATGATTCCAAAGCAAAGCAATGGTCCAGATCAGGTTTGCTGTCCAGAGTGACTGGAGTCAGGCACTCAAGGGCTCCAGCACGGTTGGGGCTTCCTTTCATAGGTTCAGGAGGAGTCTGGTTACTAGAGCCATCGTTTTGGGGGTGGATCTCAATTTTGACCCACAGATTTGGATTTTATAGACCTTTGTTCACTACAAATCCTCCTTTCTGTGATGCACCCGTTTTAATCATATGCAGGTCCAATTATGAATAAGCATAAGATGATAAATAGGAAAGTCTTCTTAAAAGCTCAATTTGAGGATGTGCTTCACCTAATTGCATGTGCACCCAAAAACAGTTTGGGCCAGATTGGTGCCCCATCTTCCATACCCAGATATGGTTAGGAATAGGTATGAATGCAAACAGCCTATATTTTGTGGTTGTTGAGAAGAGGAGAAAGTTGTCTTCTTATTAAGAGAGGACTGCGTACATAGTACATGCATGTAAGGGTCTCAGATTGCCAAGTGCATTATAAGATTAGGAGCTCCTGCCCTGACTCCCGTTGATGATGGACAGCAGTGTGGACATGTGAGCTAAATGAGCCCTTTCCTCCCCAAGCTGCTATGGTGCTTTATTATAGCAATAGGAAACCTGACTAAGACAGCCCTTGTTATCTACTTTGTTTGAAACAGACTCTCCCTTTCATTGTTATACACTAAGCTAGGTGGCGCTTGAGTTTCTGGAAATTCATCTGTCTCCATCTTTGTGATAGTTTCAGTTGTCAACTTGACACAATCTAAATCACTTGGGATGAGAATGTCAGTGTGGGAGTGTGTTATCAGGTTGGGCAGTCTGTGGGAATTGCCTTGATCATGTTAATTGATGAGGGAAGATGATACGCTGCTTCAAGTTCCTCCCACCTTTACAACCCCACCAAAACAATGAACTAGAATTAGAATCTGGGATGATGAGTTAAAATAAACATTTTTCTCCCCTAAGCTACTTCAGTGGGAGTGTTTTATCACAGCAGCAAAAGTGAATCCAGGACAAGCTTCTGTCTCTCATAGGAGCCCCGGGGATGACAACTGTGCACTACAATCCCTGGTTTTGCTCGGGCTTTGGTGATTCAAGCAAATAACCTCATGTTTGTGTTTTATTCATGGGGCTGTTGCCTCAGGTCTAAAGACATTTAATAGAGGTGGAGAGACCTGCTACCTCCTCCTTCTCACCCTTTCTTCATGACATACAGCTATAGTGTGGGTCTTGAAGTCCCCTAAAAAACCCAAGTGTTCAAGGCATGGTCCCTGGTGGGAAATGTTAAGGGAGTCGGGGCATGCCTTTATAGAAGATGGTAATGGAAACCGTTTTCTCTGCTTCTTCTCTTTTGCCTCCCAACCACAAAGTGAGCAGTTTTACTCTGTCATAATCCCCTGCCGTGGTGAGACTGTGAACCAAAATAACCCTTTTCTTTTTACAGGAGTTGATAGCACACATCTGTTGTGTGTTCTGAAGAAAGAAGTGGGCGTCTGAGGTGACTTTTAGGCTTCCCCTGTACGCATGTCATCAGGCTCATGTAGTGTAACCCCACCATGGTCCTTATTTCCGGGCCAATACACCTATGCCTGGTTCTGAATGCTTAACTCTCCGTGGTGTCCACTTAACTGCTATTATTTTGGAAAGATCCAACCAGAAAATTCTAAACTATCATGCTTCCTTTTCAATGAAAAACATACAACGTATGTTTTTCCTGATGTACACTTTTCCCGCATGCTCTTTGGTATGGCTTGCTTGCCTCCAAATGTCCTTGTTGAGTTGGGTAAAGGGCTCCATTTGGGAGGAGGCAGAATTATCCCTAAAATGAGCAGGGTCAGGGTTTGCATTCCTCTCTCACCTGCAGCTGCTGTGACTTTCTTACAAACACCTCCCACAAAGGTAACCACCAACCCAGCTATAAACCCAGCAATCCACAGCGATGACCTGCCTACATGATGCACTGTTGTCACTGTGACACAAATTCAGGAGTAACCAACCACTATCTAGTTGAATTTAAGGCTCACTTCGCAAGACGGAAATCATGCCTGGCACTTCTCAAGTGGCTAAGAACCTGAGACTATATAGGCCACGAACCTAGGAGCAAACCAAATACTATTGCTCTGCTGAAGGAACATGGCAATAAGAGGAACGCCACTATCGGAGAAGTCTCTTCCTTCAGTAGATGGGAGCTAATGCTGAAAAACCAGAACTGGGGGGCGGGGGCAAGAGAGATGTTGGAGCACTCAGTCCTGAACAGGGTGTCCCATCAATTTCCTCCCCTCAAGGTTCAGGAAGCTCTGCTAAAGAGGAGGCAGAGAGAGTGTACGAGCCAGCGGAGGTGGAAGACACCAAGGAACAAACGTCTTCCAAACACAGCAAGACTGATACGTCTATGAACTCACAGAGACTGTGGCAGCATGCACAGAGCCTGCAACAGGTTCAAGCCAGATGAGGTCCCAGGGCCGAGAATCAAGGTGTACAAGGCCTCCCATCCCTAACCAAGAAGCTATCTCCAATTGCTAAAGAAAAGTTATTATTCCCCAATGGAGTTTCACAGACTACACTTGAGGGAGGGACCCATGCCCAGAAATAGAAGGCCAACACAAAATGAGTTCAGTGGTGTTTTTGTAGATTTTCGTCTCATTGCTTTGTTAGGTCTTTGTTTGTTTGTTTTAATCTTACTGGACTTTTGCTTATATATTATGGGTTCCAATTTTATGTTTCTGCGGGTTTTGTTTTTGTGTTTCTGTGTGTTTCTTGTGCCTTTTCAATGTTATTATTGTTGTTGTTTATTTTGCCCTCTTGTTATCTGAAGACAGAGGTGCAGGGAGAGGGCACTGGGTTGGATGGGTGGGGAGCTAGAGAAGATCTGGGGAGAGGTACCATGATCAGAATATACTATATGGATTTTTATTAATAATTTTTTAAAATCACCTCCTAGTTACCCAATGAGGACTTGAAGTCAAAGCCTCCTGGAAAAAGTCAAGGTTTTTGGACCACCATGGTGCTCTGTTGATTGGCGGGTGAGTCCTGAGGGTCAGCGTGGTCAAGAAGAACAGTGCAGCCAAAGGAAGCGCTTGTCTTGGCTTGGAGTCCCCCGAAGATACACTGTGGGCACGCAGGAGGCTGACTGAGAGTCCCTTTAATCAACGGCGTGGTAAGATGGGGGACGGTGACGCCCACGAGCAGCCCACCCAGCGTTGTCCCAGGTCAAGGCAGGGAAGCTGGACGTTTTAGCCCCTGCAGAGAGTGTGGATGACTTTGACAGAGAGATCTAAGTCTGACATTTGACCTGTGGCCAAAAAGCAGTTCATTCAGATACAGGGAACACCCAGAGCGGCGGATGTGAAAAGTACCTCCATTTGGGGGGAGTTTGGGTGGCATCTGCTGTGGCATCTTAGGAAACAGAACATCATCAGATGTGGCTTGGGAATCGTGGGGTTTTGCTGCTCAGGTGGTGCACTGAGAAACATTAAGCCATGCTGGATGGGGGAGTGGACTGGTGGTAGTACCTGCTGGTGGTACATGCCCAAAGCGCCTGTGACGGGGAGTAGTAGCCCAAGGGGTAGCATTGAACTGGGTGCTCTGCTGGGTCAGCTAAGCTTGGCCAGATGACCTCCACACACCAATAACTAGAGAAAAACAAAAGACGAGGAACTGAAGGTGGCCACCAATCATGTATCTATTGGATACAGGTCCCCTTCATTTCCTACAGTCCTTCTGACTCAAATGTGATTTATATAGGGGCCCTGGTAAACAGGAGACCCCTCTATGGGGCTGCCTCTGCTTCCTATCCACCCCTCCCGAGCACTCACAGACAATGAACTCACACGGGCACATCCCTGTTTCGCCGTGCCCTTAATTGTATGAATCTCCTGTTCAAGGTTCTGACTAATGGTAAGTTATTTGTTCAGAAAGATTTTTATGACTCCCATAAAATGTCAATTACAGTTTTAAAAAATAACTTGTAGATTTTCTGTAACCTGATGCTGCCATCTTGGACCCCAGGGGGAATATTAAATTCAAGTAGCAATAACTAATCATTTAAGTAATACATAAATAACCCGAGATGGAGCGCTGTTAAGAGTTAATAGTCTCCCACACACTCCATAGAGGTTGAGGCTCCACTCAATTAAAGTGACCCCGGGAGGGGGGGTGCAGGGGCCAAACTGCACCCAGTCGTTTTGTTGAAGGTATTCAACCCTGCACACATTCACGTCCTTCTTTATGCTGGCTCTTTTCAGCAGGGAAGCTCTCTGCAGTCTCTGGTCTAGAGAACAATCAGGGTACAGTCTCAGAGGACAGAAAGAAAACTGGGGTCATAAATATGTTAAATGGGTGCGTGGGCTTAAGTGGCTTTGTAAACGAAACACGGAGGAAACCTCAGACTAATTAATGAATATCTGGCAGCAGGAAAGCCAGGGGCTGGGGGGGACAGCCTCTTTGCTGGGCAAGGACACAATCAATGGTTAGATGATTCTCTTTCCCCCCCAGAAAGAGTGCTTACTTATTTTGAAAACATTTTTCAAGATCTCCATCACAGTGGCTTGAAGGAAAAATATCTGATGAGATTGAGCATCCATTTAAAGAGCGAAAACTGCTCTTTAAAGTGGTGGCTTCTCTAACTGGATCCCCAAAGAAGGACTCTGTAGGCTTTCAAAGTGTTATCCTTGCATTTAGAGTGGGAAAACCCCAATGGTTTGAAAGAGGGTGAATTATATCCTCTGGGTGGATTCACAGAGCGTTAGAGTGCACCCATGCTTTCCCGGTATATAACCACTGATAAGCAAATTCCACTTGGATAAATAAAAGTTAGACCCTGTGACATGGCTTTTCTATGTGTTCTAAAATGCTCCCATCTCTGTTTGGAGAATATAATATTTTAAGGCACTTTTTAAAAATCAGCACATGTATTTATTTGGGAAGGTAGAGGCTGCTCACATGGGTCAAGCAGCCCACTGTGAACCCTCAGCTCTTTCTTGATCCTACTCTGTGAGGGAGGCTATGGAGGCTAGCACTTTGAAAAGCATCCCTGAGTTTTGAAGATGCTGTTCTGTAAGACCTAAGCGAGACCAAGGACCAAACAGACCACAGCAGAGAAGCTGGACAGGGTTGGGGGATGGGCAGTGAGGGAAAGAGGAAGGGGGAAGAGGACGGAGATGGAGGGAGAGAGGGAGGAAGGGTGGGAAACAGGGAGGGGAAGAGAGAGGGAGGGAAAGAGAGGGAGGGAGGGAGGAAAGGAAGGAGAGAGGAGGGAAGAGGGAGAGGGGGAGAGGGATGGGAAAGAGGAAGGGAGGGAATGAGAGAGGGAGAGAGTAGAGGAGAGAGGGAGGGAGGGATGGGAAGAGGGAAAGAGGGAGATAGGGAGGAAGAGAGGGAGGGAGGGGAGACTCCTTGGAGGATTGGGTAAAATACACAAAGCCACAGGATGGGGGTGGGGCACAAAATCCCAAAGTAATAGAAAACCAGCAAACAATACTGCTAATAGTTTGTCCTGATGTCCTTGTTTAAGTAATAAATTAAATAGTTGAGCTCATTCAATGTTAAAGTACTAAGCAAGCACTCTAAGTCTCTTGTGTCGAGCTGGTTCAATGGCTTTAGCTCCAATGATTATAAAAACAAACAAACAAAATCCCTTCTAAGTCTTCTCCACACTGACTCTGCCAAACTCATTTTATTGGTATTGCATATTGAGCTAAAGAATCGCCAAAGTACAATCCTTAAACCCAATTCACAAGTCATGTTCATTCTTCTGCGAGTTTTGATGAATACCATAGAGAAGACTGGAGTGAGTTTGTGTTTTGTTTTGTTTTGTTTTGTTTTAACAAAGAATCCAGGGTTAAAACTTAGTAGCTCTTTTTAAAATCTTCCCCCCTTTGGAGACAGTCTAAGTAGACCAGGCTGGCCTTGAATCTAACCTGCCTCTGCCTCCCAGGTGCTCCTTTGTGTGACTTCTTGGGAGGGACTCAGGTGGTCAGCAGTGAGCACCTTTCCCCACTAAGGCATTACCCATTGGCCTTAATGGCTCTTAGAGTCTAAGACTCGGACAGTGAAGGAGTAGACCCTCTGGTTGAGTCTAATAAGCAGATCAAAGTGAAGAGCTAGCTGAGCACAAGGAGAAGTCAGTCGGATTGTGAGCGACTATGAGCGAGGAGCAGAGCTGCAGTCTAACAAGAGGAATTATACCCGGTGGAAGAGGGAGGCTCGCACTCCCACGGTCCCACGGGCTGTGGGGTATCCCGCAGTCAGCTTCTCTCTGGGTAGCCAAAGTCAGCTTCTCTCTGGCATCGGCTTTCATCTCCACATGCTGCCAAAGGACTTCCGGTCCACTCCTGATACGCGGAGCTGCATGCTGTTATTCTCCGAACACCTTGTGGCTCTCACAGCAGAATCTGAGAACTGGTGAGCAGTGGGTAGAAAAGGATCAGGAACCAGTGGATACTGGGTGGGTGAAGATGAGAGGTTAGGGATAACAAGAACACAGACGTGAGGAAGTTCCCAGAACAGATGGAAATATCATAAAAGCAGAGTTGTGACAACGGCTCTACAACGCAGTACTTATACGGTTATTGTGTATAAAATTTACCTGTACATTATAACTCAGTTTTTAAAACATGCCTACCAGACCAAGATAGTAATAGAAGGCCATCACAAGTTATGTGGGTTTTTTTTTAATGCAAGCACACATTTGGCACCCCCTACTCCCAGTAAATATTTAAGGGTGTTCTTCAACCCTACAGGGTTACAGCCACCTCCCATATTTTGTTAGGCATGAGATTTGTTAGTTCTAGTTTTCATTTCTTAATTTTAATAAGGATACACTGTAGAGAAATATTTCATGAGTTGGAAAAGAAAAACAGTGATGTGGTTGCCTGGTAACCAGAAATCAATAGCAAATTTCCCACATGGAGCCTCAGTGGGCAGTTGTGGGGTCCGTGGCAGCCTAGAGGGATGCCCAACTCTAGGGGCCAGCCTCCATTTGGCTTCAGTGGTCACTACCATGGCAGTGAGTTGGGAGTCTTGTTCCCAGATTTTGCCCAAAAGAAGCTTAGGAAAAAAATTCTCCAGAAATCTTGCATGTTGGTTTAGATTTTTAACACAAACCACAGTGTGGTCCAAAGAAAATAGGATCAATTCAGCTGATGGATCGAGATCTTGTACCCTCGGTACTGTGGTCAAAACCGCACAATTCTGCACTTAAATATGTTCCCAAGACTTTATGTTGGCTAATATTAACTTCCTCAACTTTTTATAGTTTCTGAAGCTGGAGGTTGGGATAAAGGGTCAGGACTTGACAAATCTGTCTCCCCTCCCTTCCTCCCTCCCCTCCCNCCCCTCCCCTTCTCTCTCCCTCTCCCCCTTTCTCTTCCCCCTTTCTCTCCCTTTCTCTCCCTTTCCTCTCTTTCCCTCTTCTCCCTTCCCCTCCCTCCCAGCCTCTCTCCCTCTCTCTCTTCCTCTCCCCTTCCCTCCCCCCCCTCCATCTCTTTTTTTCCCTCTGTACTGACTGGTTTTGTGTGTCAACTTGACACAAGCTGGAATTATCACAAAGAAAGGAGCCTCCCTTGAGAAAATGCCTCCATGAGACCCAGCTGTAAGGTATTTTCTTAATTGGTGAACAAGGGGGAGGGACCATTGTGGGTGGTGCCTTCTCTGGGCTGGTAGTCTTTTGGGTTCTATAAGAAAGCAAGCTGAGCAAGCCAGGGGAAGCAAGCCAGTAAGCAGCACCCCTCCATGGCCTCTGCATCAGCTCCTGCCTCCAAGTTCCTGCTCTGTGTGAGTTCCTGTCCTGTCTTCCTTTGGTGATGAACAGCAATGTGGAAGTGTAAGCTGAATAAACCCTTTCCTTCCCAAGTTGCTTCTTGGTCATGATGTTTATTTTTGTTTTTTTTGTTTGTTTGTTTGTTTTTGCAGGAATACAAACCCTGACTAAAACACCCTCCTTCACCCTCCCCCTTCTCCCCTCTCCCCCACCTCCCTTTGTTTTTCTTCTCTCTCCTTAGTTCTATCAGTCTTGTTCTTCTCCTGGCTTCTACACGGGTCCCAGCATCCTCCTGAACATATATCACAGACTGAATTTAATCAGTGCATTGAAATCCTGTGGGTGCATGAACGCTGCCTTGAAGGCAGCCCAACTGTAACCAGGACGTCACCCAGCTGGGTAAAACCTTGACTCAGTGCAGGGGGACCATGGCATCGCTTGAAGGGGCATTGGCTCCATGGGCTTTCTTCAGCCAGATCTGGTTTATGAGGAAGTAAAAGGAAGATAGCTTCCCGTATTCTGCCATTTTCTTTCTGAATTGTGGAAGGGACTAGATGCATTCTTTCCAGATTCTTTCTTCTGTCTCTGGCAGTAAGTGGAAAGCCATCTGACTGTGCTCTGACCCTGGCGTTTAGACAGATATTATGGACACACTCTCCAGAGAGGACCACATAAATCCCTGACAGGACCCCCATGTCCGCTTTCATGCTACATATGTGGAGCTTGCATACTGAGAGTGAGAAGAGCCTGGGTCCCTGAGTCACATTTTGGAGGGGAGTCATGCATCTTACTGCATCAGCCCGGGGTAGATGGAAAAAGTGCTTTATGGAACACATGAAGCCAGGGGGAGTCAAAGGCAAGTTGTCATTTCAGTAAACAGAACGCTTCCTTTTTAGAGCAGGTCTGGGAAAACCTGTTTTTGCTTGTAGGTGCCTCATATTTTAATGGGATTAATTAAAACTACAGATCCCCAAGAAACTGTGCACTTTCAATAAACAAAGCTTTGTCCTGTGCTGGGTTGCTGAATGCTCTCCACAAAACCTGCTGGGGGAGGGGTCTTCTCCTTGGTACAGAACAGAGAAGAGCCAAATCACAAATGTGGGTTCATGGGGTCCCCACCTAGACTGCACACCTTCCTTTCGGTCTGTGCTTGGCAGAGATGTGCCCCAGGAGCTAAGGAGGACTTAGCTATCTGATGACTTTCTTGCAATTTATATTTGGATTTAATATTTATTTGGTGTCCATGACCAGTCTTCATTCTTAGGCTAATGTGAATTGTTATTTCTTTATTAGACTTCCATAAAAAAGAGTTTATGCAACTTCTACCCCAAAGGACAGCCACTTAGAGGTTTGGATTCTTAGAATACAATATATGTCCTGGTTAGTCATGGAACTGCTCAGGATTTTCCCTGAAAAGATAAAATAAAATTACTGCATAAATTTAAATAATATTAGCCTTGTTTTGTTACAGTTTCTTTCTCAGTTTGTGTTATACACATGAACAAAAATTTCTTATTATGGAAAATATTAAAATGTTCACTATCATCAGGCACTAGAGATAAACATTACAGAAAAAAAAAATGAAAGGAGACATGGAGATGCTGGGGCATTTCCAGATTTACTTCCTAGAGTGCCTCCATCATCCAATAACCTAGAACAACCCTCATCAATCACCCAGAACTACTCTCATCAATAACCCAGAACTACCTTCATCCAATCACCCAGAACTACCCTCATCAATCACCCAGAGTTGCTTCATCCAATCACCTACAGCCACCCTCATCAATAACCCAGAGCTGCCTCATCCAATAACCCAGCGCTACCCTCATCAATAACCCAGAACTACCCTCATCAATAACCCAGAGCTGCCTCTTCCAATCACCTACTCAAGCCCTCCTCATTCCCCACAGTGTGAACAGCACATCTCAAAGCTGTCTTGATTCTCTTGTTTTCCACCAAGCCACTAAGCACAGCCTACCGCATGCAGCCCCTGGATGACTCTCTACTGTGGGTAGTTCTGTCTGGAAACCAGGGCTGGTTTAATGCAGGTCACTGTGTACTGGAACATTGTTGTGGCTTTTGTGATCCTGGTCTTGGTTTAGTGCTCTGGTGTCCCTTATAAGTTGTCCCCCAACTTGAACTTTGCCACGTGCACATGGCAAAGAGGAAGCTTGACGGGTGGACAGCCATTCCTTCCCCATTCATGATGCGCCATCATCATGCAACTCTAGTGGTCATGAATGAACTGGACTGCAGCAAGATGCAACCAAGCACGTCTCACGCGTAACTGAGGAGCAGGACCACATGGAGCCCCCAGATGCCATACTTTCTGCTGAACCAGAACTTCCTTTGCATGCAGAAGGCTGATGCTGTTGTTCTACGAAACTATAAGCAAATGCAAACCCTTCCCTGTCGTTTCTTAGACAAGCCATTGTCCTGTCCCAGCAAGCAACCCGTGCCCCCGAAAATGATGCCAGGGAGGAAATGGGAAAGGGGTGAACCAGAGCTCTTTCCACGCAGGCTTTTGTTACTCAGTGGTGAGCTGAAGGTGGAGCATTCTAGAATGTGTGTGCTTCCTGTAGCGTCTCCATAGCTCTATCAGCATACCCTGGCAGGAGGGGCTGTGGGGAGCTGTGGGGAGTTGTGCACTGTGTGCTAGGTATACGTGCTTATACTTGCAAACCTGGCACTCCACAACTAAAAGGCAAATAGTGAGGTTGGAATAATAAGGTGTTAATTGTAATGTAGACTGATGTGAGGGGAGGGAAGGAGGGATGGAGGGAGGGAGAGAGGGAGGGAGGGAGGGAAGGAGGATGATGTAAACTGGCTCTTCATAGGAATCTGTAAG
>NC_034605.1:62816421-62822263 GCF_900095145.1 Mus pahari | reverse complement strand
AGAGAGAGAGAGAGAGAGAGAGAGAGAGAGAGAGAGAGAGAGAGAGAGAGATTGATTTCTATTCTGTTCCTTTTATTTTGTAGTAGGCTGAGTGCTGGGATCTCACAACCGGGACACACAGATAGTATTGGCTTCAAGGGGGAATCTTAAGATGGTGCACACACAAAAGGGCACAGAGCCCCACTCTCTATGGCAGATGGTTAAGCCTGGGCAGAGAGATCTGCACCAGCAAGACCCACTTATAATATTCACTATGGCCATCTCACTTTAACACATACTGATAGCATCCAGCGTGTTCTCCAGTACAAGAACAGAATTTAATAAACATTATCAATAAATACTTCTCCTGCTGAAAGAAGAGAAGAACAGCCTTTCTATGCTGTCACTGCTGTTACAGTCTTGACCACACTGACAGTCTTTGCAGTCAGCAGCTGGGCAACATGATCCACGCCCATGACTCAACTCTTCAACAGAGCTGGAAACAGGAGTGTCGGGAGGCAGAGGCTGGTGGAAGTCCGTGAGTTTGAGGCCAGCCTGGTCTACATAGAGATTATAGAAGGAGTGGTAGGAGGCGGGGTGGGGGGTGGGGGTAAAGAAAGTGAGAGTGAGGGAAAGGAAAAGATCACCTGTTAGTTACCCTGATTTCTGACGTGGGGTTTCAGCACTGGGTGCTCTTCATTATAAACAGTGATCTGTGTCCTGTTTCCTATTGAGCTGCTCTGAAATTAGAGGCTCACTCAGATTCCCTCTGTTGAAAAATGAAATTCAGGTTTGCATTTCTCTAAACCCATGGACACAATTCCTCCTTGAGGGTACAACTTGTTGAAACTCCGTTCTCCTTCCACACTCATGAAGTGCTTCTGGGTGGGAGGCCATGGGCCAAATGAAGATATGGTTCAGAGTGCAAAGCCGGACGTGCACCAGTCCGCTGGGACTGCAGGGCTTATGGGGGTCTAAACTCCATGACAACGGGGCCTGCTATATGCTAGGGCACCTGCACCCTGGAGGCTCTCTGTGGTGGGGGATGACACAGCAGTGGAGGGTGAGTGTCCCACGTGCACTCAGTGCTTTTCCTGAGCCAACCATGCTGTCCGTGGTGGTGACAATGGAGATCTCCTTCATGGCCACCTGCACCATGAATGCAGAGGAAGAGAAGGAGAGGTAAGAATCACACGTGGCGCTTCAACCTCCTTCCTTGGAAGTGAGCACGGCCCTTTTTTTTAAAAGCAGCTGCTAAAACAGTTCATCAAGAGAATGTGTCCCAGGGCAGATCTCCAGGACAGACAGGAGAGCTTCTAGTTACACACCTGGGCCAGACATCCCTCCTACCTCAGGGGTGTGTTGTGCGCATGCAGATGTGACGAGGAGGAGTCAGACTTCTCAGGCTTTATCCTAGGGTGGCTACTTAGCAAGCAAGCACCCTCTCTCAAAATCATGTTCCTCCTCCTCCTCCCTCTCTTATTGAGATACAATTACTGAAATTGCATGCAAATTAGACATGCCTTACTGGAAGAAACCAGAGGAAAAGACACTAATAATTTTAGCAGGGCAGAGGTTCAAATTCAGGGCAGACCCCCAGAGGTCCTTCATTTGAACAGTCTCTGCTGTGAATATCCTGCTCACATCCTGCCTCCTAAATTTCTGCTGGGCGCTAGCCAGAACTCAGAGATATGAACTCAGAGGTGTGATGGTGAGCCTGCATTCTTGTTCCCATCCCTAAGAATGCCTGTCCGTGGATTCAGAAGTTAGAAGAATCCGGAGCCCTGGCTTCCTCCTGTGGACATTTCTGAACACCAGTTTGGTGAGACTGCCACGACTGGGTTTGTAATTTCATGCTTCAGAACCTCTTGGTTTGAGGCAGGGTCCCCCGCATTGCTGAAGAAGGCAGTGGGTCTTTGTCTGAGGTCACAGATTCCTGGCAACAGACCCTTCAGTTTGGGCTAGCTTGCTGCTGGAGGCTTGTCAAGCCACACACAAACACACACACACACACAAAATGATGGCATTTAATTGGGGGCTTGTGGGGGTGGGGGGCTTGCTTTACATGAAAGAAACGAGGGAAATGAAAAAAAATTTAATTCATGACTATGTAATAGGTGTAAAACACTTCAGCTATGTGGAGGTTGTCATTTGACAAAATAGGGAAGGAAAGAAAAGAAAAGAAGAAGGAAAGAAAGGAAGAGAAAAGAAAAGGCTGTCTTCTTGTTAGACCACAGTACAGCTGCCTTGTCCACTTCAGGCTTTGGCAGCCAAAGGCAACATGGAAGCTAGAAAGCTGTTGCAGTAAACCTCTATGCTCTGCCCCATTAAAAGTGTCAGAGTCATAAATCCCAACTTTAATGACCGAGGAGGGAGGAGATCAATAAGTTTGGAGAAGCCATCTATAGAGGAGTCATATGGTGCTATTTGGCACAAGATCACGAAGGTGGCTGACATCTCCCAGCTTGCCAGAGTTCAGTGTGAAGATCCTCATCAGAACAAGAAGGTTGGATTAACTTTTAGGCCGGGCATTTGGGAGTAAGGGTTTCTGATTCTAGGCAATGATTGGTCTTCGAAGTTGCAATTTGTTTAAAAATAAGCAAGCTTTTTTTTTTCCAACTATTTTTTTTTTCATTTTTGAATCTTCAAACTGCAGTTAAAAAAAACTGGAAATTTCATCAGTTTTATTAGTCAGAGTCTTTAAAAACCATCCTTAAATTTGGCAACTATTTAGTACCTGAAAACAACAGGAAGTCAAATTAAACAAAGGCTAAAACTGTCTGTTTAGGGCATGGATATAAGAATAATGTGCCAATAGGTCTGTGGCTTCTGTCCCAGGATCAAACTGTCAAACCCAAAGAAAAACGATCCCATAAAAGGAATAATCCAAGACTTAGAATTATTCCTGTAGCTTTTTCTTCTGTCTTCCTTGCGTCTTCGTACCTCTGAATTACAGCTGTGGTCACAGACCTTCTCCCCAGGGGGAGGAAAAAAAAAGCAAAATCCCACATTTTATTAAGTTATTGATTTTAGCAGAAAGTTTCAAAATCACCTTATTTAATGAGTTACACTTTACAATCACAAAAGATATAAACGGAGACACAGGGGTAGCCAGTAAAAGGTCTTTTGAGAGCTTGGTGGAACCGTTTAGCAAGGACTGAAGACCACTTCTGATGCTCATTCTAAAAGAAATATTTTAAGCAAACCATAAAAGTAGGCTTGACCCTTCCGTGAGCCTATCGTAAATCAACTGTTAAAGGAAGGGTAAAAACTGGGGAGGAGGTCAGAGGTGGCAGAGAGGCCACAGAGAAAGGACAGTGTGAGAAAGCAAGGGTGAAAACCAGGGAGGAGATAAGGCATCTGGGGCTGGGGTGCACTGTTCATTCCCAGCCTTCAGCTGTGTTACAAAGGAAGGGAAAGGCCACAGGGAAACCTCAAGACCCAAAGCAAAGGACAGATGCAAGGATAAAGCCCTTCATACTGGCAGCCAGAGGAAGGCTTGGAAGTAAGCACCAGCCAGCCCTCCAGAAAGCCCACAGCACCATGGGAAGCAGACCTTAGAGTTAATGTCCCCGTTGGAAGGCAGACTTTAAAATATTCAGGAGGGACAGAAAACTTCCTGCAGGTGTGCTGTCTCACAGAGGTCATTTGCACTACATTCTGTGATGGCTGGCATGTTTTTGATATCTTGTCAAACTGTCCTATACACACTAGAAACACTTTGTTTCTCAAAGAGAAGAAAATGATACAATGATTAATAACAAAAAAACTTGCTTTTATGAATATATGTCTCTGTGTGTATATATATATATTTAAGTGTTAAATTTGACCCAATCAACATGCCTAACCATTGTGTCCTCTGAGTGGAAGCAGGTTTGAAGCCCAGACAATTATCACAATTCACATTTAAATGAAAGCTGGCTGGATTGATTTGTAACGACACAATTTATTTGGTAATAATGGCATTCCTTGAGATGAGCCGGCAAAACAAAGGTTGATTTACTCCCTAATAACAAAGACAAATGGCCCTTCTGCTGGCTTCCTCCTTCCTCTCTGGGTGGAGGGCCAGGCTGCCAGCCTACTCCTCTCTCTCTCAGCAGGGCCATTCTAGATTGACTTAGCATGAAAGAGTCTGTATGATGTTTTCAAGTCTGGAGAACAAGCTTGTCCCCTGGTCCAAAGAAGTACCATTTCCTGGTGGCTGAGTGGAGAAAGGCTGAAGAGCGGCTGCTCTGAGATATGGTCTGACTGTGGGTATGAGCTTTATATGAAGACACACAGACCGGTAGGAGTGCCTGACTAGTGGACAGAAGGGACCAGAGACTCCTGCACAGAGTAGGCTGAAACCTACGAGCCCTTGAAAATGAGGTTCTGGGGGCGGGGGGGGGGGGGGTGACATACGGCACAGGCAGTCACAGGGACCCTCTCGGTAGTGCCTCTGTTGAAATCATGCTGGCGAGTCTCAGGACCCTGAAACAAAACTGCTGAGCAAGTGGCTTCCTGGCTGAGTTGGCCCCAGGTGAGCACATCCCCTCACTTTCCTGGCCAGCTTTGCCCTGAGAGTCAGCAGCCTCCTTTCTAACTGTGGGTCTCCCCCCTGAAAGCGGTCAGAGCATTTGGCTCGCCTCTCTCCGCATACCACTCTGGTTTTTCAAGAACAATTGACATAATGAGAAGAGCTTAGATCAGAAGCCACCACTTGGGTAATTAAACCTCGAGACCTCATTTGCATGCGATTAAAACGTGATACAACCTATTCACTTAATGAGACAGAACAGCTCCCATTCAGTGCTTAGAAATAAGCCAGGAAGATTGTCGGCCTTCCTTTGCGGCATGGAAGTTGCTGGGGCCTGGGTGGGAGAGGTCTTTGCAACCTAAAAAGCCCAGGGCTCCGGCAACCCTGTACACCGGCCTCGTGGCAGCCCCAGGTCGCAACAAGGACAACTGGAGGAGGCTGAAAAAAAAAAATTGGCAACCTTGGTCATCTGACTTTTGAGTATCAGTCCCCCAAAGAGACACAGTGCGTGATGTGAGCAGCATGAGTGAGCGGTGAGGAGCTGAGGCGCCAAGGCGCTGAGAAGACTGAAGCCTCTGCTGGAGAAAAGGGGCAACCAACAAGAGGGCAGAAACAAGGAGAAAACTAAATTGCAAAGTAGAAAAAGAAAAAGAGGAAAGGTCTTACCCAGCTCCACTGCAGAGAACACTTCAGAACAGAATTTTTAAAACGTATCAGAAAGAAAGAAAAAAAGAAAATTAAAAAAGGAAAATGTCACAAAGGCGAGGGGGAGGGAGGAAAAAGGGCTGGTTAATTGATAGGCCATTCCCTCAGTCTCTGCTCCATCTTTGTCTCTGCATTTCTTGCAGACAGGACAAATTTTGGGTCAAAAGTTTTGTGGGTGGGTTGGTTGGTGTCCTATCCCCCCACTAGGGTTCCTGCCTGGCTATAGGAGGTGGCCTCTTCATAACCCCACTGCTATGAGTCTCAGCAAAGGTCACCTCTGTAGACTCTTGGGGGCCTCCTCCAACACAGGTCTCTGGGCACCTCCTAGAGATGCTCCCCCACTTACATCCTTGCCAGCTGCAGATTTCCATCCATTCTCCTGGCCCTCTGGCCCTCTCTCCTAGCTCTCCCTATACCTAATTCTGAACCCTCCTCCAACTTCCCCTCCCCATCCCCGTTCCTACCCAGTTTCGTCCATCCATCTGCTTCCTGTGATTATTTTATTCACCCTTCTAAGTGAGATTCAAGCAGCCTGGCTTGGGCCTTCCTCCTCCTCCTCCTTCTTCTTCTTCTTCTTCTTCTTCTTCTTCTTCTTCTTCTTCTTCTTCTTCTTCTTCTTCTTCTTCTTCTTCTTCTTCTTCT
>NC_034605.1:62792961-62816381 GCF_900095145.1 Mus pahari | reverse complement strand
TTCTTCTTCTTCTTCTTCTTCTTCTTCTTCTTCTTCTTCTTCTTCTTCTTCTTCTTCTTCTTCTTCTTCTTCTTCTTCTTCTTCTTCTTCTTCTTTTGTAGCTTCTTTGGGTCTGTAGAGTATATCACGAATATCCTGTAGTTTATGGCTAATACCTACTTATCAGTGAGTACATACCATGCATGTCCTTTTGGGTCTGGGTTGCCTCACTCAGGATGATATTTTCTAGTTCTATCCATTTGCCTGCAAAACTCCCAATGTCCTTGTTTTTAATAGCTGAGTAGTATTTCACAGTGTAAATGAACCACAGTTTCTGTATCCATTCTTTGGCTGAGGGATATCTGTGTTGTTTTCAGTTTCTGGCTATTATGAATCAAGCTACTATGAACATATGGAACATGTGATTTGTAGTATGGTGGAGCAACTTTGGGGTACATGCTCAGAAGTGGTAAAGCCGTGTCTTCAGGTAGAACTATTTCCAATTTTCTGAGAAACTGCCAGATTGATTTCCAGAGTGGTGTACAAGTTTGCACTCCCACCAGCAAAGGAGTGTTCCCCTTGCTCCACATCTTCACCAGCATGAGCCATCACTTTCTGATCTTAGCCATTCTGATGGGTATAAAATGGAATCTCAGAGTCATCTTGATTTGCATTTCCCGTATGACTATGAACGTTTCTTTAAGTGCTTCTCAACCATTCGAGCTTTCTCTGTTGAGAATTCTGTTGAGCTCTGCACCCTGGTTTTTTTTTTTTTTTTTTTTAATTGGGTTATTTGGTTTGTTGATGTCTATCTAACTTCTTGAGTTCTTGAGTCCAGCTTTATTTTAATTTAATTATTTTATCTTAATTATCTGATCCATGATGATCAGATAATTTCAATCTTCTTGTATCTGTTGAGACTTGCTTTGTGACAGATTATACAGTCAATCTTAGAGAAATTTCGGTGAGGTACTGAGAAGAAGGTATATTCTTTTGTACTTGAATGAAAGGTTCTGTAGATATCTTAGGTCCGTTTGGTTCATAGCATCCATGAGTCTCATTGTTTCCCTGCTTGGTTTCTGTTCTGATGACCCTGTTCATTGGTGAGAGTAGAGGATTGAAGTTCCCCACCGTTAATGTGTGGGGTTCAATATTTAAGCTTCAGTAATGTTTTACGAATGTGGGTGCCCTTGCCTTTGAGGCACAGATGTTCAGCACTGAGGGTTCATCTTGGCGGACTTTTCCTTTGATGAATGTGAAGTGTCCTCCCCCATCTCTTTTGATTACTCTTGGTTGGAAGTATATTTTATTAGATATTAGAATGGCTACTCCAGATTGTCTCTTGGGTCCATTTGCTTGGAAAAACCTTTTTCCAGCCCTTTACTCTAGGGTAGTGGCTGTCATTGTTGTTGAGGTGTATTTTTTATATGCAGCAGAATGTTGGATTCTGTTTAATGTCCATTCTGTAAGGCTGTGTTTTTTTTATTGGTGAATTGAATTCATTGATATTGAGAGATATTAATGACCAAAGATTTTTAGTTCCTGTTATTTTGTTGTTGTTGTTGTTGGTGGTGGTGGTGGTGGTGGTGGTGGTGTGTGTGTGTGTGTGTGTGTGTCTTCTTTTGGTTTCGCTAGGAAATGATGAATTTCTTTTGTTTTCTTGAGTGTATTTGAGTTTTCCTTCAGTGTCCTCTGTAGGGCTGAACTAGTACAAAGATATTGTTTAAATTTGGTTTTGTCAAAAGAAAATATCTTGGTTTCTCCATCTATGGTGATTAAAATTTTGCTAGGTATAATACTCTGGGCTGACATCTGTGGTCTCCTAGGGTCTGCAGGATATCTGTCCAGCATCTTCTGGCTTTCAGAGTCTCTGTTGAGAAGTCAGGTGTAATTCTGATAGGTCTGCTTTGTATGTTTCTTGTTTCCTGTGCGGCTTTTAATGTTCTTTCTTTGTTTTGTACATTTAGTGTTTTGATCATTATGTGATGGGAGGATTTTCTTTTCTGGTCCAATCTACTTGGTGTTCTTTAAGCTTCTTGTATGTTTATAGCCATCTCTTTCTTTGGATTAGGGAAATTTTCTCCTATTATTTTGTTGAAGATACTTTCTGGCCCTTTGATCAGGGAATCGTTTCCCTCTTCTATTCCTATTATTAAGTTTGGCTTTTTCATAGTGTTCCAAATTTCCTGGATGTTTTGTGTTAAAAAATATTTTAGATTTGGCATTTTCTTTGACTGATGAATCAGTTTTTCTATTGTGTCTTGTATGCCTGAGATTCTCTCTTCTATCTCTTGTATTCTGTTGGTGATGCTTGTATCTGAAGCTCCTGATCTTTTCCCTAGGTTTTCCATCACTAGGGGTGCCTCAGACTGTGTTTTCTTTTTTGCTTTTATTTTCCTTTTCAGATCTTGAATAGCTTTATTTATTTCCTTCACCCATTTGATTGTATTTTCCTGTATTTCTTTATATGTCTGTTTCCTCTTTAAAGGCTTCTACCTGTTTGATTGTATTTTCCTATATTTCTATAAGAGTTTTATTTATTTCCTCCTTAAAGGCTTCTGTCATCAGCTTAGCTTATTGTGTCATAAAGCATTGAAAACCAGCCTGTTGTCATGGGTCAGCACCAAAGGTTCTAAGAACCTTGCTATGGTGCACTTAGGTAACTACAGACGTGGCTATGGGCACATTCATAGTCATAAAATCAGCTAAGGGCATGCCGTTTTGTAGGGTGGAGAGCTTTATCAATTATTCTCTTGCCCAGCACCCAAATTGGCTTGCCCTGGTGAAACCTGAAGCCTCGTGAGTCCCCTTACTGCTGCTCAGATTTCACAGGAGCTGCACCCCCACTTTCCCTAACAGCTAACAGTGCATCCAGGAAGCTTGCACATTGTCAACTTTTCCATACCTGGATTGCTTTCTTGGCCCATAAAAAAAGAAATCCTGGGGCTGGTGAGATGGCTCAGCAGGTAAGAGCACCCGACTGCTCTTCCAAAGGTCCTAAGTTCAAATCCCAGCAACCACATGGTGGCTCACAACCATCCGTAATGAGATCTGACACCCTCTTCTGGAGTGTCTGAAGACAGCTACAGTGTACTTACTTACATATAATAAATAAATAAATCTTTAAAAAAAAAAAAAAAAAGAAAAGAAATCCTTTTGTCCAAAGTTGAGTTAGGTGTTTGGACTAAAGCATAGAACTGTTAGATTTTTAAGATTTTGTTTTGTCTATGCTAATTTTGTGAAAGTATAGTTCTTTGGTTATCTAGATTAACAAAAGTAAAAATTTAAATATCTTTTTTTTAATCACTTTTTTAAAAATAGCAATGGGGTGGCAAGGTAGCTCAGCAGCTAAGAGCTCCTTCTGCTCTCTTAGAGAACTGAGTTCAGTTCTCAGCATCTGCACTGCCAAGTTCATAACCACTGGTCACCCTGTCACTCCAGCTCTGAGGGACCCAGTGACTTCTGGCCTCTGTGGCATCCATGAGCACTTAGCAGATGCTCAAAAGACATATATATGTGCTTGTAAATGTAAGGTTTTTATATTTTTTAAACTTAAAAGGAAACAGTAAACACTAAAGAAATGGCCTCATCCCATTGTACATAGCTAAGTACTGTTAGCAATGAATGTAGTTGTGGATGAAGAATTCATAATATTTGAAAATTTATTTCTGCTAATTGTAAGACAATCTAAGTTGACCCACTTGGGCATTTTTTTGAGTTGTGACTATATATATATATATATATATATATATATATATATATATATATAATCAGCATGCCTTATGCCTTATGAAATGTCCATTCTGAGTAAAAGTTATTTATTTTTACTAAAGGAAAAAAATGCCATGGATCTTTTTTCTTTCCAATAATGATGTCTCCTGTAGCCTTAACTAGGAAGGTGGTATTAGCATGGTCATTTAACAGTGAAGGAGGCCCAGACACAAGAAGGAAGTCACTCGTCTAAGGACACAGGAAAAGGGAGAGGCCAAGAGCAGAACACCCAGACAGGTCCAGAGATTCTAACTCTACCGTAGCCAACTCCCATGATGCCAGACACACTTTGGCCATAAATTCTTCTGGAAAGTTGTAGATCACTGATGGCAGACTCTAAATCTGGAATTCCATAGAAACCTGGAGAAACATTCCTTAGAACAGAGAGGGGTGATCCTTTGGTTGTGTGCTTGGGGTCACCATGCTTCCCAAAAAAGCTAATGATGTTTCAGTCTGCTTCCTCTAGTGGGGACATAGGCATGATTAGAAAGGCTTTTCCTTTCATGACCCTCAAAATGTTTAGTGATGAAAGTAGGTGGCCAGACATACTTCTGTTTGGTTCTAAAGCCCTGGCTTCAGAGGCTGAAGAAACCTAGAGTCCACTGCCTCTGCACCCCCTCTGTGTAAGCAGAGACCAGGCTACTGGAATCTTCTGCCCCTTCCTCCACTCTGATCAACACAGAGTAAACAAGGGAGAGCAGGGGGGATCAACTGAGTGTCAGCCCAGGGGCTTACGTCCTCCTTGAGTCTGCGATCAACTGGGTCAGGGGCTGAAATCCCCTGTGACTCACTGACACTCAGGAAGGGCACATGGAGCTTTGAGGAAGAAATGTACAGTGTGAGGTACATTCCCCAGCATGTAGACACACAGAGACAGGAGGCTGTATAAGTGGGGAACGATAGGGGTCAAATCAAGAAGAGGAGTGCAGAGAGCTTGGTGGATGGTTATAACGAAATACAAAATGTTTGCGTTTTAAGCTGGAGTATACAAAGAAAAAAATCACTTTTCCCAAAGCTACCCCAAGGTGGGTGCCTGTTGCTTGCCTGTTCTTTCCTTGGCGAGAATTCTGGGAGTTGCCTGGACCCTAACACAGCAGTGTTCTCCACAGCTCAGACTCTGGGCTCTGTTCTCACACAGGGTGGGTAGCAGTCGAGGACTCCAAAGTTCTCTCCTTGGCCAACATGAGGGAGTCTCAGGGCTTGCCCAGACAGGCTTCACAGGCACTTTTATTTTGTGTCTAGTATGATTAATCTAATTTGTCTCAGGTTCTGGGGAACAGGCTATACTACATGGCAGCCTTCTGCAAAGGTAGGCGAACTTACAGCCAAACGTTCTTGAGCAAATTCGATATTAAAGGGCCGATTGTTTCAATGCGACAAGCTGCTACCCAGGGAAAGGCAAGCCTGAAGATGGTTCAGACATTTAGGAGAAGTAGGGTCTTGGGCTCCATGTCCTTGGTCCTTTGTGAGTTTTCCCAGATTCTTCTAAATCTGTCCCCAAAGGTGTCACCATTTGGAAGAGACTCACCTGGAGTAGAAGCGGGTCTGTTTCACTCTGACAGAGTCCATTCTATGTATACCTGCAGCCCCTGGAGCAGTAGGTCCTGTCCCAAAGAGAGATGGCTCAGTGGTTAGAGTGTATACTGCTTTTGTAGAGGACTCATGCTCAGTTCCTAGAACCCATATCGGGCAGCTCACGACCATCTGTAACTCCAGTCCCAGGGTATCTGAAACCCTCTCCTGGTTTCTGCAGACTGTGACATGCCTGCCTCTCTCTCTCTCTCTCTCTCTCTCTCTCTCTCTCTCTCTCTCTCTCTCAGAACAGGCAAAATGGCTTCCTGAGTGTGATGGTTTGAATAAGCTTAGCCTATAGAAAATGGCACGATTAGGAGGTGTAGTCTTGCTGGAGTGGGTGTGGCCTTGTTACAGGAAGTATGTCATTGTGAAGGTGGGCTTTGAGGTCTCCTAGTGGTCAAGCTCCATCCAGCTCTGAAGAGAGTCTCCTCATGGTCACCTTCAGAAGACAGTCTTCTTTTAGCTGCCTTTGGATCAAAACGTAGAACTTCCAGCTTCTCCGGCATCATGTTTGCCTGCATGCTGCCTTGCTTCCTGCCCTGATGACAGTGGACCAAACCTTTCTAATTGTAGGCCAGCCACAATCAAACGTGTGCTTTTATAAGAGTGTTCTTGGTCGTGGTGTCTTCTTCGCAGCAGTGAACCCAAATGAAGGCACCGGGTAAGAAGCAAGGCCCACCACCTAATGGGAAAGTCTTCCAGAAACTCTATCCTTCAGGTTTTGGCCCTCACCGTCTTGGTTCTTTGACACTGCCAGATCTATTAATCAGTCTCCAGGATGTGTATTGATACAATTGTCCTCCACTGGTCCAGACAGAATTTGATAGGCTAGGACAGACACAGGTCTGCCAGTCCAAGATGGCATGGGATCTGGTACTCATTGATTAAGGTAGTGTGGCTAGGCGGTGAATGCCAGGGGTTCACCTCCCTGTCCCTCCTTGCTGGGATGATAGGAACAACCCGCCAGGCTCAGCATTTTGTATGGAAGCTGGAAATTGAATGCAGGTCCTGAGCACGCTTAAAGCCATCTCTCCTGTCCCAGAAAGTATTATTTGTTTCTTTTGAGGTTTTTGTCTGTTAGATTGTTTTCCTTAAGACATATTTCCATCATCTAAGACAGGACTAAACACCCAAACCAAATCTCTCTAAAAGCCACAGATTAAGATCTCCATTTCTCCCCGATAGATCTCTTAGCTGTCCATACAAAAAACTGAGATGGCAGATGTCGGAACACACATTGCACTTGAGAGGAGAGGGCCCAGGAGGAGATATTTTGGCAAGTATATGTTGAGTTTAGCTTCTTAGTTATCCTCTGAAGACAATCTCACTTATACACAGAATCAAATGCCATGCTACACCTCAACAGTCATACAGCTAGGCAGCTATTTATTCTCAAAGCAGCCTTCTTTGAATTCATATAGAACACAACTTAATCTTTCTTGCCCTTCTAGGAAAAAAACTCAAAATAGAAACCACCTTGTAACAACAGAACTTTTGAAGTCAGAAAATGCATATCATCTACCTGTGCCAAAAATGAAAGAGATTAAAAACTCACCCAGCAGCGTGGAGTGTGGAGCACAGCACTTTGTTCAGAACTGCGTCCCAAGAGACAGCAGTGTCATCGGCAAAGCACAGGCATGATCCGATATCAAAGCTGGAGGATCTGATCTCAAATGCAGCCAGCCCTCCTCAAGGTCACCATTCCTTCACAGAAGTTCACACCTTTCATGGGCTCCAGTTTCTGCCCAACCTTCTGGAAAAATCATTGGCCAAATCATTTGATCAACAAAGCAGCCATTGTCGTTCCCTGTAAGATCCAAGATAAGGACATGAAAGACCTAAGAAAAACAGTTCTCTGATGAGAAGCTTGTTCTTAGCAAAACCGTGAGGTTCAACCCAGGAGAACCCTTCTGCACTGGGACTCTGGTTCACGAGGAAGCGCAGACTTCGCAACCACTTAGCTCTCTGAGGCTTGGCTGAAAGATGATCACTCCAGCTATAGACTAGAGGACAGGAATGATTTTCAAAAAAAAAAAAAAAAAATCCACCTCAACTGCCTTCACGATCAGGTCAGGAAGACCAGACTAGGTTCTTGCCTGCAAAATCCAACCCTCCCTTTCAGCAACATAAGTCATGGACGCAAGTTCATTTAGCCAATAGAGCTAAAACGTTTAACCTCCCCTGAGTTCATTTAGCCAAGACAGCCAATGAGTTTTAACCTCCCCCCAGTTCTTGCTGTAGGAGGTAGGATAGAGATTGTATGCATACCAACTGAATTCAGACATTTAAAAAAACAAGTTCTTGTTACCTGCTCGCCAGCATTTCATATATATATATATATATATATATATATATATATATATATATATATATTCTGACATTTCAGGAAGAAGAAACAAACAAGCAAAGAACCTCATGTAGCTAGAATCTCGGATGCCATAATTCAGAGTTTGAGGAGAAATTCTTCCATGTGAACTTGTTTGAACTAGTACTTGGACCTTGGACAGTTGTAGTGAACACACCCTGAAGAGCTTATTTCCTAGAGTGTCTATGGATGTGTGTCATTTGCTCTCCTCCCCTGGTCTGTAAGCCTCCTGAGAGGGAGAGCTTGATTACAACTGCTTTTCTCTGGAATCTGGAGCAGGGCTAAGCATTCTGAGCAGTATAAACACCTGATGAGCGAGTGAATGAGTGAATGAATGAATGAATGAATTTGAGATCTTTTGTACTGTGTGATTAACTAGGTGACTCTTTTACAAGGTGAAGCACTGCTGGGTTGCTCGGGTAGCCCGAGGGCTTTGGATGAGATCACAGTGGTTCACTCGAGGGTAAATCCTTCAGTGCCTTTTTATGTCTGGGTCGTGTTTCTAGAAGCTAAACTAGTCTCCTCCCGTTTGGACTTAGACAGTGAAACTAGAACATTTTTATGGCACTCTCTTTATAGAAATGGAAGCATGTCTTGGTCCTTTGACTGCCCCAGCGACGACTTTGGACAACAGACTAGGTAGGCGACCAAAACATCTTGATTCAGTTGATACAGAAAAATATTCCAGGCAGATATTCCCAGAGGCCAGAAAATCAGCCCACAGGTCTTTCTGAGGCCCCTTCTGTTCATCCGCAGGATGGAGACTCAAGCCAGGGTAAAAATTGATGTGGTTGATCTACTGTGTCGTGTCCATCTCAATTTGAATAGTCGGAGACTCCTATCTCACCTTCTCTTAGGTACCACAATAAGGAAGATACGTGAATAAGCTTCCTTAGTCAGTGCTGGATTCTACTGATGTGAAAGCAAAGGAGACAGGAAGCCAGTGACAGATGGCCCTTCATTCCAACCAAGATGGTAGCCAGAGGCCAAAAGGGGTCCCACCCAGGGGAGCCTGGGCTCATAGCATCTCAGGAATGGACATAATACCTTCCTTTTATAATTTCTTATTAGACCTGAATACACTCGATTAGACAGACAAATAGGTCTGCTGCCAATCCCACTAAATTACCAAAGGAGATGGGACTACCCAAAGACAAGCAGACTTGGTGCCAATGCCTCTGTAGAGCCTTGGGATTTGGGCAGACATTAAGTGGTGGTTGTTGGATACAAAGTGACCAGCTAGTCCTGATGTGCCTGACATTTCTCAATTTTAAGAGTAAATCTCTCAGGTCTCAGAAAAGCCCATGCTCAGGACAAACTGGGATAGTCAGTTGCTTTTAACACAGTGACAAGCTGGGCTGGACTAGGCTTTCCTTGGCAAAGCTGTATGGCTCACCCATCTGGTCTGTAGAACATGCATTCAGTCAGCTAACAAGAAGTTTCCTAGCAGAACAATCATATTTTTGGATTACTTAATTTTTCCCCCTCAAATGTCTGCCTGAATAATAAGTTAACACAAAACTAAAAGGTGAATAGAAAACAATTAAAATCAAATTTAAAAGGCAGAAGGTTTTTAAATCATAGGCTCATTGAAGCTATCCTTTTCTCCAAATAATTTGCCAAGTGACTGGCTTCAAACATATTGCTCCGCACCAAGGAGACAAGGCGAGAGGACAGATGCTTTGGTGTGCAGAGATAACAAGACAAACAAACAAAGAAACACTGTAGAGGGGAATGATGACCCAAATTACTCTCCCTTCCTTTCAAAAAGGAGAAAATTTGTGCAGAGCTAGCCCACCATTTGATTAATTCTGCTGTAAATTCACTTTGCACTTTGAGAAATTTCCCCCTAATGAAACACACACACACACACACACACACACACACACACACACACACACACACGGCAGGGGGAGTGTCTCCAGAGAGAGAAGAATGCACAGCCCACAGTCCGAAGCATATTTAATATGCTGTTTTTACAGCAGCCGCTGGTTTCAAAGAACTTTAACCCCTTTGTGTAAATGCGTCACCAGGAACATACCCAGGTTGTCATGGCAACAACCTCAGTGCAAGGCCCTTTGCACTGCTGAACGGGTGTCAGCTTTCAGTCTCCTTGCATTCCAGGCTGGCATCAACCCCAGGCTACAGCTCGGACTTCATTAGAGGCCCCATGAAGGACTGGGAAAGAATCCTGAGTAATTCCGAGAACTGCCAGGCAGTTTTCCATGAACACACCTGAGGGGAGAGCCAGGAAAACGGAGCGGGAAGGAGCAACTAGGCCAAGCTGCGCTGGCCTGATCCTCAGAGAAACCCGGATAGACCACGCAGCCTTTTCCTAGCTAAGTTTACGCACATCCGTTGTCTGGGCTGGAAGAGACAACATCTAAACTGCTATCTGGAAGTTTACCCCAAGTGTCACGTGATGGATGCATGCTACCAGTGCAGGGGCAGCTCCTGTGTGTGCTCAAAGGCTGGCGGAATCCTGCAGCCAAGCCTGCAGCCTGGTACACCTTCTCTGAAGTATGGTTTTAAATAATGTGTTCAAAGTCATGGCTCAGAAAAATCTGACAGTCATATGGTTCTTGAAATGCACTGGACAAAAAGGAACATTAGCTTGACGAATGCTATATATGTGTAAATATATATATATTTACATACACCACACACACACACATATAATGTTTGCTTGACTAGCTACTATAGACAGGGTTTACAATCAAATGTTTCTGAAACAGCTGGCTTCTCAATTGTCCATGTGATCATGGGTTGTGTTCATGATAGCCCTAATACATTCTCAAATTTCTTCAAAGAAAGATCTGTTTGATGCAAGTTATACATACATGATTTATCTGAAGAATCACATTCTTGTTTTATTTGTTTATTGTATTTACTATTGTATCATTTATTTATTATACAAGGAACTTTCCAAAATGGTCCTCAGCCAGAAGGTCTGAAGCACAGAATAAATACAGCCACCAGAATGGAAAGGGAATACTTGAAAAACCCAAACTTACGTGGGGTCATCCATATGGGGGTGACAGAAATGTGCTCCCACCAGGCTCAGAAGCAAGCATCATAAATCAGAGAAGTGTGACAACCTGTGTCTAATAAACTGATCAAACAGGGAAAAAAGGATGAGTCAACTTTGAATGGTTTTTCTACACATAGAAATCCTTATTCTCTCACCATGTCTATGAGCACAGACCAGGCGACCACCCCTAAGAAGACCTGCAGTGGTAGGTCACAGGCTGCAATTCCATTCTCTTCTGTCCTACCCTGGAATGTATGCAGTTCCAGGTCCTCCTCATTTGGCACATGGATATATATATATATATATATATATATATATATATATATATATGTGTGTGTGTATGTGTATGTATAAATATATATATCAATGTGTATATATGTGTGGGTATGTATATCACTGATATGTATATTGATATACATTGGTATTTATATCAATATATATGTATATATATACACACACATATCAATGTGTATATATATATATGTGTGTGTGTGTGTGTGTGTGTATGCACACACACATTTGGTGTTAATTTTCTGTGTTCCTGCACTAACAAAACTCCTTCAGACAAATTGTATTGTTATAAAATAAAATCTCCTTTTAAATGAAATGGTATCCAGGAACTGTGTCTTGGCCAATGGTGACCCGTTTGTTTTTTTGTTTGTTTGTTTGTTTTTTAAATGACTGGATTATGTTTTCTCTATGTACATTTTTTTTTCTTTCCTAGAATTGGTCCAGAAAAAAAATCAGTATATGGTGAACTTACTAAGAAAACTCAGTCAAGGAACAAGGGATGTTATAGTTAAGGTTACTGAAAACCATGTAACTTAACTACTCTTGAAAACAAGACGTTTCTTATATAGTAACATAGTTTTGAAATGTTTATCAAATGTCAGTTGTCCTCCACTCAAATAAGCATGGTTCTCCGCCCGGTTGTCTCTGGCGATGATGGAGCTGCCAGGGCTAACGTAGAGGAAAACATCAGTTTTTTTGTTTGTTGGTTGGTTTTGGAATCAGCCTCGAGAATTCTGGTCTCTTGGGGTGATTTAGAGATCCCCTAAAGAAGGAATACTCTGAGGAATAGATGTTCCGAGCAGTCCTTCAAAGCTGAGTCATCTGAAGTCTCCCCAGGGTTGATGAGGGAACCTGACTACAGGCCATGATTGCTGGGATGGGGATAGCATGGGACAGTCGGGCTGGGAAACAGAACACTCAACCTAGTGGGGACTAAGGAGAGAGGAAGGGGCTATGGGCGCACAAGACTATGGTAAGAGACTCAATGCCTGAACCAGTTGGATTGGGTGAGCCCAGAAGACGACATAAACATACCAGCTATCCACTTAGCTCAAAACATACATCCTCAAGCATTCTCGTCCCTGTTTAACGTAGTTTGGAACAGGCTGAGTTACGCTGCAGTTACAAACGGGTCTTGTAGATTCCCCTCAACCTGCAATTTCGTTCTCCTTGTTTTAGTTACCAGCAACCTCAGCCTACACTGTTCAGTTGAAGAATTCCATTAAACAATTGGTAAGTCCTAAGTCGTGTGATGAAACTGCGACCTTCCGGACCCGAGCCGCTCTTTTGTCCAGTGTCTGGGCTACCCACCCATCTGTCACTTAGTCATCTCGGTTATAGGATCAGCTGCTATAGTCATTGGGTAACTCTATTTTAATTAATCATGACCCCAAAGCCAAGAACGATGATGGTGGCATTTGAGTACACCAGAGAGAAGCTGTAAGTAGCCTTCTGTAAACAGGTTGCATGAGTAGGAAAAAAATCCGGGACCGGTAGTATTCGATGATTAATTGAAGTTTCAATCATCCCAAGGGCACTGGAACATGTGCACGTATCCCTGAGCATCAGGGGGCAGAACAGACTCTGCTCAACACCCTGGCTGCAAGGCTGGCTCTTCATCATCCCAGCATGCATTGGGGCAGAACAGACTGCTCACCCTGGCTGGAAGTCTGGCTTTACGTCTTCCCAGCATGCTTTGTGCTTGTCCCTCTCCTGCAAAATGTTAATTGCCATCGTGAAGAAAATTTGCCTGGATTTCACGATGGTTGCCTTGAGAGAAATGAGATCAACATCTGCAACAGAATATACCACTGTGTTAACTTATGCCTGATCATCTTCTTAAACTGTAGCTTCATTTTAAAAAAAACCCTTATCCTCTTGGGTCCAGCTCTTCCCCTAGGAAGTCGTTTCCAATCACACACTGAAGAAGTCTGCTCTGAAGTCCTCGGCTGGGATGTTTTACCTTCTTGAGTGGTTATTAAAGTATTTTATGTAATGATGTCTTCACCTCCGGGGCTCAGGCTTTTGCTTCTTCCTATAAATCCTCCTCAATCCCCACCCACTCCTGTAGTCTCTGTGGAGTGTCCCAGCGAGAGACAAACATGAGGTGTTCTCCCTCCACAGCTGCTACTCCTGGAGTACTGATCAGTGCTTGTGAATAGAATGGATGGAGCTTGTGAAAAAGGGTTAGGCAAAGGACCAGACAGTACAAACACCTCCAGTTGGTCGAGGGAGGGAAGAAACAGGTCCGAATGACAGCCTGCTCAGGTTACACGTGGTCATTACCATAGGGATGTCGCTGGTGCCTCTTGGAGAACGTATATGTACCAGTAATGATAGCAGAGACTGGGATTCATCTCTACCGAGCTCTGTGACTTGCACACAAGAGTACACGATGAGTTTTTGAAAGTTAACCTGTGAAGGAACTGCATAATTTTAAAAGTAAAGATGGCTCATATCTTTCCCTCGTAGTCTATTTTTTTCTCTGTCTTAATTAAACACGATGAAAAGAATATATTGTTCTCGTTTGAGCACATCACAGAATGTCTTTAAAATCATAATCTCCAAATCGTTTTATATATTTTTAATTTTTAATTTTTATTTTTACTAAATTTATTTATGTATTCACTTTACATCCCAATATCAGCCCCCCTCCCATCTTTCCAGTGTCCCCTTACACAGATCCTCCCCTATTCCACCCTCCCCTTCTCCTTTGAGAAGGGGGATTCCCTCCTCTAGGCATTACACACACATACATACACACACATGCGCGCGCGCACACACACACATACACACTACCCTACACATCAAGTTCCTGAAGGACTAGGCACAGCCTCCATTTTACATTTCTAACACAGAATAGTCCACCTGAGTGTGAAGTCAGATGAATTAACACAGAAAGAAAGGAAGAAAGAAAGAAAGAAGGAAACCTCTCCCATAGGCATTTTATTTGCAATTAAAACAAAAATTATTATCAGACATATTAACAGTTGAGATCCTGAACATAAAGCTTGCTAATGTTCATTCGTAACGCCTATACCCCAAACCTACTTTCCCCAGGACATTTTGAAATATTACTCTGATTCCAGTTCTTTTCACAGAGTATAATCTCTTAAATTGATGGGAATGCTGTAAAGAGACATCTCTGTGCACACAGATGAGTGGTTGATTCTGAGACAGCACACAGACACATGGATGATTCTCACACAGCACACAGACATGTCAGGAAGCCCTTGAGTGTCACGCAACTCTACGGAGAGCATTCCGGATTTGAAGGCTGCAGCTTTCCCACCTGCGACAGGAAGTCAAAGAGCTTGTAGCACATCGCACTGAGCCACTCGGAGGCACACCATTCTCAGACACGAATCTATACATTTGAAGTCTAGTTACACCTTGACACCACACAGATGAAGTCCCCTGTTCACCAATAGAATCTCATGCTTGTTTTGGGGGAGTCAGCTCTGTTACTCCTCTGCCTAGAATAACAAGTCTGAAATTTCAGCGGCAAAGCTTGAAGATGATTATTCAGCTCTTGACAGAAAATCTGGGAGATGATAACAGACTTCTCTTTCAACCTAAGGAAGAGGTGTTTGTGCAGAGGAGATGGAGGCTGGGGCAGAGCTGAATGGGTTCTGTAAGGTTCTCAGAACGGCATCTAATAGCGGCTAACGTTACAAACCAATGCTATGCAATCTGCAGTCAGCTTCAGGGCCCATACCAGTGAGTTTTAGTTTCTTTTTTCTTTTTTTTTCCTTTTAAAAGTCTCTTGAAAGTACTGTATTACCAATGTTCTTGTTAACATAGATGGCATTATGGGGAGGGGCAAGGGGGCGGGAATGCTAACAACTTGAGTCGAAAAGTAATTGAAAATCTAAATTTGAAAAAGTTTAGGATAATTTATCTCATTTTGCTCATGTTTCTCTTTCTGTATATGCATGGTGATTCATAGCACCCCCCACATGACGGGGAAGACTCTAATGAGATTTTTGGTTAAATACAAAAAGAGAGAAAATTCTGAGTGTGGAGAAGCCCGGTGCCAGAGTTTCACTGGCAGCCCTGCCCTCATCTCTGCCAGTGCTTGTCTTGAATCTGAAATGTCCCTCAGAGGCTCATGCCTTGAATGCTTGGCCCTCGTCCGGTGCTGTGATTGTGGGAGGCTGCGGAACCTTCAGGAAGTGGGGCTTACAGGGCAGAAGTAGGCCACCGGGGAGTGGCCTCGGATGGTCGAGCCCCCATCGCTGCCATTCCTCTGGTTGCTTTGTCCTCCGGACTGTGAGGAAGCTCGGTCCCACAAGCCCCTTAGCAGCGAACAGAGCTTGGCCGCCATGCCTTCTCACAGGAGCAGGACCCCTGAAAGCCAGACTTTCCTCCAGCTGTTTCTGTCAGATCCCGTGGTCACCAGCACACACAAGCCACTAGGACCATGATGCCCAAGGAAAACCTTCCCATTCTAACCACTAGGGACTTTGTTTTGATGAATAAAGGGCATATGACAGTTCAAAGGTTGCCCGATGTAATAAAAACCATTAAACATCTGTCCTCAGTGACATTGGCATAAGCAAGCCTACCAGACTTGCAATTGAAGAAAAGGAAAGGATGTAGCATTGAGCACCACCCAGAACCTAAACGATGATAACAAGCAACTGTTATGGCCCTGTGTGTTTCACGGTTGCTTTATAGTACACTCCCTCTGCTCACGAAAATACATGATGGTTCAAGTAGCAGTATGTCATGTTACACCAGCAGAAGCCTCAGAGGAGACTCAAAGCAGTGAGAACAGGTAAAGTACTGCACATGTGCACAGGGTTGTGGATGAAGAACCATCAAGACTGTCAGTCTAGAACAAGTGGGCAGCTGAAGCCCATACAGCAGAAGAACCAAGGGACCTGAGAGAGGACACCATGAAAGGCAACACTGGATGTTCAACTACTTGTCTCAGTTAGGGTTTGATTGCTGTGAGCAGACACCATGACCAAAGCAACTCTTAGAAGGACAACATTTAATTGGGGCTGGCTTACAGGTTCAGAGGTTCAGTCCAGTATCACCAAGGTGGGAGCATGGCAGCGTCCAGGCAGGCACGGTACAGGAGGAGCTAAGAGTTTTGCATCTTCATCTGAAGGCTGCTAGCAGAATACTGACTTCCAGGTAGCTAGGGTAAGGGTCTTAAAGCCCACACCCACAATGATGGCCGCACCTATTCCAACAGGGCCACACCTTCTAATAGTACCACTCCCTGGGCTGAGCATATATAAACCATAACACAACTGTTACATAGAATAAACAGTACTGGTGGTGAGGGCTCCTGTGGGCTTGGGGAAGAAATAGAATAAAAGATGGGATACAGATACACAACATAATGTTACCTACTGGGTTCCTCTTCTAGACACAAAGTCTGCTTCTGTCAGAGCAGGCTGGCTCAAAGTTCCCCACAAGAGGCTGGCAAATTATTGATATTCAAGAGGGTTGAGTAAAACCATCAGACACACGATGGGGATGTGGGGTATACTCATCTTAGGGACAGGAACAGGAGATGCACTTACATGGGTTGGGAATCACCAAGGCCTCTAGGGATGGTTGTGACTCCTTCCTGTCACCTGGGAAACTCCTACTCCTTCAAGACACTTGATGGCAGAGACACTGCCTACCTTAGAATCTGGAAATGTCGAGCCCCTTCCCGGCTGCCTTTGCTAGCCTGGTGGCAAGGACAGGTCTGTCCTCCTCTGTGACAGTATCTGAGCCTTTCTCTCCAGGCTCTTAGAAAGAGTGCTTTCTGTTTCGCCGGAACATTTTGCCATGAAGAATTCCAACCCAATTCCTGCATGCACGTGCACTCAAACAGAAAATAAATTCCCGTGGCTTCTCAACCAGGATGTACCAGCAAGCGGCATTCTGTCATGGCTGCCTTTGATGGCTCTCTGTTCCCTCCTCTCTACCTTCCCACTTTCTTTCTCTGGAGCTTTTCTTTTTCAGTACAAATTGCAAATATTGTGTTATTTCACCTGTTGGCACCTTAGAATGTTAGCATGCAATAGGGACTCTCTACAAGGACATGGCCCCCATGTCAGGGACCCCACACAGTATCCCTGGTCATTCTACAATGAGTAGCACTCAGCAGTGTTTACAGCCTCCATTGTTTTCCTCCTAAATCACAGTCCATGCGAAACCCACCGGCTGCCCTTATGTTAGGTCTCTTACAGTTCTTTTATTCAACCGTACACACCCTCTCATTCTTCTCAGTCCGCTGATTTGTTGGTGAAACAGTTCATTTTTCCCAGTAGAACCCAATATCCGTGCCATAAATCTCTTTTCTGCTAGAACCAGCCAGGATGGACTTCAGTTGGCTGTCAGAAAGATGGGCCTTTGGGCCTCAGTTTCACAGAGGAGGAAATTGAAGTTCAAAGGGGTTAAGAAATGTGTGATCTTTCCAGTCTAGTGTCACAGCTGGAGATGAAATTGAACTCTGTGTGTGTGTGTGTGTGTGTGTGTGTGTGTGTGTGTGTGTGTGTCTGTCTGTCTGTCTGTCTGTCTGTCTGTCTGTCTGTCTCTATCTCCTCTCTCTCCCTGTCCTCTTTCCTTTTTCCTCTCTCACCCCTCCTCCCCAATCTGTATACTGAAGCCATCAGTCTTTTCCTAGCCCCTCTTTTCTCTGTCCCCTCCACTCCCCTCCTCTCCTCCTTCTCCCCATTTCCCTCTTCCCCTCTCTGTCATCTCTCCTCTCTTACCTCCCCTCCCCCTCTTTACACCAAAGCCTTCTAAGTTCTCCTAGACACTCTCCCCTCCTCTCCTCCCCCTCTTATCTCGTTCCTCCCACATGTGTATCCTAAGGCCACCAGGCTTCTTCCAATCATTTCCCACAATCCCAAGTTCACTTTAGCAGTGGCAAGGCCAGGGTCAGAGCCTTTGGAGCCTCACTGTAGCAACTGCATCTGTTCATCTAGGAGCATCCTGAACCCTGCAGCAGAGAACCGGAGAAGAGCCGGGTCAGTGAGCACTGGCTTTACTGCAGCCTGTTACATTTCCTTCCAGATCACAGGTGACGATGTGAGTACAAATAAGCATGTTTTATGCAAAAGTCTTTATCAAAAGTACAGCCTAGACCAGACCTAGCACCTAGGAGTTTGCTAGAAGGTACATTAGCTCTTCTAAGTCAGACATTCTAGGCTCCTAAATGATGCTTATGCCTGACTCGGTTTCAAAGTGTACGCTTCTGCCAATCCCTATGAACATAAACTCCCCAAACCCAAGACCCTCTCAAGGGACACCCACTCTGCAATTTCAGAGTCCTTCCTCAGCAGCAGCCCTTCACCTGCCCTTGGCAGTTACCTGCCAACGTCGGCCGGTAGGGAAACATTACTCCTTTTGGATATCATGATCTAATCTCTTCTCCCTCTGTTTTTAATGCTATCATCAGAAAACTTGGATTTTATGCAAAACGACCCTCAAATCTACAGCAACTCCTTGAAAGTGGGGGTGCACTAAAGGGCCTGATGAAGCTTTCTGTCTCTGCCCTGGTCCCCAGTTTTAATCATCTGTGTGGGCTGATGAGGGACTGGGAAGAGCACACAGAAATTTTGAAGGGACACAGTGATAAATAGGGATCTGACTGCTGAAGGCCTTGTAAGATCTTCCATCTGTGCTGTTCCTTCACACACTGCAAAGCCCCATTTACCCTGGGCTACCACATCCCTGTTCTTTACAGATAGCACTCTGCCAAAATTCTCATCCATGAATTCACATAATCTCCCCCGTGATGAGTAGAGCCAGACACTTGGCTCCTGGTGCCTGCTGGCCCCTGTCACATGTCCCCAGCTGAGCCCTAACTGTCGAGTCTTCCCCAGGGCACCACTGGGCATCAGACTGGGATTTGCGGAGGCCCAGATCATCTGGCCCTCGGTGTGTTCTTGGATCAGTGCTCAGACTCATCTCTGCAGCCATATTATAAGGCAAATTAAAACCTCGGGGCCATTCTTTGAAAGACACCATCTGTTGCTCTTCTCCAGTACCTTTGTGAACAGAGTGACACTAGTGAGTCGGCTTATACTTCTTCTTGACCAGCTCAGATTGCTCCCTCCAAATTTCTCACCAGAAGGAAATGAGCAGATCTCCCTGCATTGTGTGCTGTAACTGCTATGTGGCAGGTACACACATACGCGCGCACACACAGACTCCCCTTCCCCAGTATTTTCCCTTGGAAAGATTAATGAAATTCTCCCATAGCGGCTAGCCCCAGGGACACAGATTTTTACATTGGACATTTCTGGGAAGGGTTGATCCCATAACCTTTGGACTCGGTATTTAGAGTTTGTGTTGGGTCTTATCCACAACATCACCCCACTTCATGAAGTGGAAAGGAACTGTATTGCCAGTTACAAAAACAAGCTGTTCTTTAACAGAGGCGGTTATCTGAGCCCAGACCCTCCTTCTTGGAGCCTGGAGAGGTAGGCTGTCAGGGGTGAGGATGGGGGTGGGGGGACGGGGGCCTGGAGAGGTAGGCTGTCAGGGGTGGGGATGGGGTGGGAGGGGTGGGGGAGAACTGTGGTCTTTACAAAGTGAGCAAGCAGTGATGCGTGTGCCAAGGTGCCTGGCCTCGGAGAACAATAAAGGGAAACTCTTTTATCCCCCACCTTTGCCGGTTTTCTCCACTTCTTTTAGGGCTGTCACGGGCTCTTAACATGATATAAGGAGGCGCCTGAGGATCGTTTGCTTCTCTTGGCATGGGAACAGTGGAAGTCCCTGTTTGCCATCAATCTTGCCTCTCCCCCTCAACTCCTTCTCACCAGGCCCCAGAGTGAAAAACGAGAACATTCCGATCTCGCATGTTAAACCATAACTAATTATTATTAGATCAGTTTTCGCTCTCCCCCGGCCCAAACGTCAAAAGCAGAAGTCTTAATTTACTAGCTCCAGTAGGTCTCTAGCCAGCATGCGGAGGAGATGGGATGCTTCCAGAGACAACTCAAGTTTAACCAGCTACAAGAGGGGGCTACAAGAGATAGCTTGGAGGCTGAGATCATGGATGCTCCTCTAGCAGATCCAGATCAATTCCCAGCACCCACATGGCGGCTCACACCCATCTGTGACTCCGGTTCCAGGAGGTCCCACACCCCCTTCTGGTGTATATGGGTACTGCATGCATGTGGTCTACACATACACAAGGCTGGCAAAAACACATCAGGTAAATACATAAGTCTTTTAAAAAAAGATATTCAGGGTCAAAGAGTACACATGGAGGGACCCATGACTTCAGCTGCATATGTAGCAGAGGACTGCCTTATCATCAATGGAAAGGGAGGCCCTTGGTCCTGTGGAGGCTCGAAGCCTCAGCATAGGGAGATGTTAGGGTGGTGAGGTTGGAGTGGGTAGGTGAGTGGAGGAGCACCTTCATAGAGGCAAAGGAGAGGGAGATGGGGTATGGGGGTTGCAGAGGGGAAACCAGGAAGGGGGGACAACATTTGAAATGAAAATAAATAAAATAACCAATAATAACAATAAAAAGATATTCCGTAAGGGGAATGCCAACGAAAATCTCAACATTCTACTTCATGGTCACCAAAATGGACCGAGCTGTCAGTATGTAAGTACCATCACTTTAGAGTTGTATGCCATTGTCTGGTCAATGAGGAAAAGAAAAGCATTTTGTCGTGACCTTAGTTCCGTTGAATGGAGATGATTTGGTAAGCTCTGAGATACCACGGCACGAAACTGACACTAGAGTGTGGCACAGGCAGCAATGCCCCTCAGAACTGTGCTGAGCACATCTAACAAAATCCATTAAATACATGGTTGTGACGTAGACATTCCCAAGCTACAGCTGAGAAACCCGAAGTGTGGATGTTTCAGTTAACATAGACAAACCAAGAATAAGACAGATGACTTACATCCAGGCAGTTATTCTCAAATGCTATGGGGTGTTTGTTTGTTTCTGTTGTTGTTGTTGTTGTTGTTGTTGTTGTTGTTAGAATAGAATCTCACTGTGTAGTCTAACAGTGACAGGTCTGGAGTTTGAGATCTTCCTACCTTAGTGTCTGGAGTGACAGGATTATAGGCATGCATAGCTATGCCTGCCTGAGACCGTGTGACACTCTGGGTCACCTGAGGCAGCAGACAGGGAACAGAGTTTAAAGCAGGAGCAGGCTGGGCTATGACTCTCAAAGATTGCCCCCAGTGACTCACTCTGACCAGCCACGCCTACCCCAAAGGCCCACACCTGCCCTAAACAGCACCACTAATTGGGGAACATGTGTTCAACACATGAGCCTGCAAGGGACATTTTACATTCCAGCCATAAAGGACATTAAACTCCAAAGTGTTCCACAAACGCAGTCTTTATAATGCTGGCTCAGAAAGATGTTAAGTGCTTTGAAAAATGAAAGAACAAAACCCTTTTTAAAAATGGCTGAAGAGATGACTCAGAGGTTAAGAGCCCCCCATTCTTCTAAAGGATCCAGATTTGACGCCCAGCATCAAAGGTCGGTGGTTCACTGATCATATCCACTACTGCAGGTCCACGGCATCTGAGACTTTTTCCTGACCTAGATGGGCATGCACGTAGTAATACACTCATACAGACACATGCACAAACACATAAACAAACATAAATCTTAAGAAACTGTTTTTTAAAATAGAGCCAAATGTCATGCCAGAAGACCTCTTGTGTCTATTATCTAAACCAGGGAGTGACAAAACGTAGACATGGGCCACACTGGCTGCCATTTGGTCTGGTGAGCACCGGTTTCCTGGCACGCTACCATGCCCTGTTGTTTATAATGAAGCGACAGCTCCTTCTGGGCCTTAGGAATCAAGTGGTTGAAGTATAGTCTACAGAGCAGGAAAAGTGTGCTACGCTAGCCCTGACCTAAATGCATGGAAGCAATCACCCCTGCGGAATGACGACCAAGGGGTGACTTACGGCTTACATAGTCAGCCCTCCTTGCTGATTGAATACCCACATTTCTTTCATTAGGCCCTGGTCATGCATGTGGCTTCCCAGCAGGGAGAGGTCTTGTAAATGAGCAATTTCACCCCTGAAATGGTTAAGTGAGAACTTCCCAAACCTTAATTACATCATTTCCTTTATGAATACCAATACAATAAATAAAAATAAAAACGTGCTCTCCGCTATGCTGGTCTATGCCGGCCGGCTGTCTTCACAGCACTGAAGACTGCAGACAACGCCTACGAGGTGGGTTTGCGGTTACGGTTTGCTGTCTCCACTGCTTCTGGGCCTGAGCTGAGGTGTGTACCATAGCGGAGTAACTGAGGTACAGAGCAGCAGCTCACTGGTGCCTAGAAGAGGAGGAGAAAGGAAGGAGGAGAGAGTGATCTAGAAGTCATCTAGAAGGCTAGGCCTCTCGGTGGGTTTGTGCCCCTGGTTGCACCATATGGTGCAACCAAGTCTCCAGCTAAGTTCTTTGCTCTCCAGACCCAGCCTGGGCACTGTCCCTGAGTAGCTGCACACTAGCTTGTGATACTGTCATGGTGACTCCTTTTCTGCAGTCATTCAATTCATTGTGATTTCCTAGGACTCACTGCCTCTGATATAAATCAATCGGACATGACTGGAAAATAGGGGAAATGAAGAGACCCGTGGAGCCCTTGGGATGTGAGGAGTATGGTATTTTTGAATGAGAAATGTCTCTCACGGGCTCATGTGTTTAACGCATGGTGGGGGAGGACTGAACAATTTTCCAGATATTTGTAGCGCTAGGTGGTAAAGGGTTACTTATCTGAAGGCTAGACCAATAGTGAGATCAGGGAGCTAACAGCTGCACTCATAAAATCCTCCTCCGGAACTGCGATGTGAAGACATTTTTTTTCCCAGAGTGGTGTCAGCCTATCTCTACCACTTCAGGAATGAGTCATATCCAACACGGGAAGAAACATGGGCTCTGCCTCAGTTGCTCGTATTATTTATGAAGCAGTGTCAACATCAATACAAGCTGGCCTCGTTAACTCGTGAGCCCATGGTAAGGGGCAGTATCCTTTCTCACCAATGCTGCCCATGCATCCTGGATACTGATTAGTGGTGGCTTCTGTCCCCTTACCCAGAGAAGAAGTCATGGTTCAGTGACAACTAAGACTGCTTATGATTCATTCCGCAGTGATCTGGGATTTTCAATCTCAGCTTAAAGATGGAGAATCATGTGTACGCACAAAATGCGTTTGTTCGGCAGCTTCCACTTCTGCCCTTGGCTATGCTGAGCTGGGCTGCAGTGCTGAACTGGTGAGGGAGAGCCTGGGTTCTGGGGAGCTTCCCAGCAGCGACTCCATCCCATGTCATCTGTAATGGTTTGTATATTCTTGGACCAGGGAGTGGCACCATCTGGAGNNNTNGNCTGGTTGGAATAGGTGTGACCTGGTTGGAGTAGGTGTGTCACTGTGGGTGTGGGCTTAAGACTCTCACCCCAG
>NC_034605.1:62755055-62789849 GCF_900095145.1 Mus pahari | reverse complement strand
CTGCACCATGCCTGCCTGGATGCTGCCATGCTCCTGCCTTGATGATAATGGACTGAACCTCTGAACCTGTAAGCCAGCCCCAATTAAATGTTGTTTTTATAAGACTTGCCTTGGTCATGGTGTCTGTTCACAGCAGTAAAACCCTAACTAATACATCATCCACATTACTGGACTCCAGTTGGTGCCCAATCTCCACTTTAGTGCTAACTAGAGTTCTAGAGACATTGGTAACCAGAACGCCAGGAGTTTACAGGAGCCCTGCAGGTTTACTATGGGGTTCTTCACCTCTGGTCCTAGCACTGAAGATCTGCGGAGGGTCCAGACCTCAGTCACCGTTTCTGGCTCCGCTGTCATCTATCCATGTGGCTTGTAACACTTAACATGACTATGCTTTGAAAAACTGAAAAGCTGAGTTGCTCCCCACTACCTGCAAAAGGCATTTCGTGAGCAACAGAATGTTTGATTCGTGGTAATGTCAGACAGTCAGACAAATGGATGGACCTGGGAAGAGGGCCCCACAGGCAGGCTCATGAAAGAGTGCCAAGGTCACCTAGCACAGAGATGCACTTCCTGTCTTCAGCGAATGGCAACAGAATATTCCATGTGTGGCAGAACTGAGCGCCCAGTGCCCCTCCGTGTGGCGGAACTAAGCACCCAGCAACCCTTCGTGCAGCAGAACGGAGACCCCAGCACCCTTCCTGTCAAATAGGAGCCCTAACTTCAGAACTGATGCCTAAGCATGCAACAGAAAGTCACAAAGCTCCCAGAAGCAAACGTGAGGACGTAGCATTGCAACCTTACAGGAGGGGCAGAAAGGCCAGGAACCCATTAACAAGTGTGCTAAGGCAAATTTTATCCAGATCTTCAAAACCTCTGCTTTTTATAGGTCACTGTTAAAAATAAAGATAAAAATGCTGGACCAGCAATATAGACCAGTGAGCAAAGGCACCCACTGCCAAGCCTGGTGACCTGGGTTCGATCTCTCGGGCCAGCATGGTGGAAAGAGAAAACCTATCCTTGCATGTTGCCTTCTGACTATTTTTAAAAGATCCTAGATCATATTTCTTAAGAAATGGAAAACCAACTCACAGGAAATGGCTGGGGCGAACGTGTGTGCTGGCCCAGAGCAGAGAGACTGAGTACCTCACACTACAGTGGGCACTAGCACCCTTTGTAGCTAATCTTAGAAAGAATTATGGGCCTAATACACACTCGCTGTGTGATCTAGCTACCCCGCTCCTAAATATTTATTCCAGGACCATGAAAACACTTCTATACAAAGACTTGTCCAGATCGTTGATTAAAACTTTCCTCAGACTAGCCAGAAACTAAAATCAGCCTAAATGACCACCCACAGCCGAGAGCATCCGTCAGGGTGCTGCGTGAGGCTTCTCCAGGGAAGCAAACATCTATTCACTCCCAAGGAAAACCGAAGACAGGCCAAGCAATGATTCTACAAATCAAAGCAACGAGCTTACCAGGATCACCTACAGGAGTTACTTACAGGAGCAGGGAAACTCAGGGACAGCCAGATCCCCAAAAGCTCAGCTCAGCATGGGTAACACATGGATATTGCTACCCTGGAGCCCTGTACAGTTAGAGCAGCCCTCTTCGGTGACGTCGGGAGGGGCTCTGTGAGGCCTGTTCCATTCAGCTGTACTTGTGACTTCTATTTACTTCCTGGGTCACGCCTCTGCAGGAGGATGTGCCAGTTCACAGGAAGTTGATACACAGACCAGGGAGGTTGGAGCGATGCTGAGGATTCTACTCGGCAGCCCTCATGCGCAAATCACACAACAGTGAGGGAAAGGCCCAGACCACAAGCAGCATGTCCTCTGCGATTCCATCTGTGCAGAATTCCATACTTTCGTGGTGGTGGAGAGCAGTCCATGGTTCTCAAGAACAAGCATGGTTGGCACACAATCTAAAATTGTGTGATAGGCTGTTCGGCGTGATAGCGCTATCCCCTTTGTCTTAGTTGTGGTTTCCACTGCTGTGAACAGACACCATGACCAAGGCAATTCTTACAAAGGACAATGCTTAATCGAGGCTGGCTTACAGGTTCAGAGGTTCAGTCCATTAGCAACATGGTAGGAAGCATGGCAGCATCCAGGCAGACACTGTGCTGGAGAGGGAGCTGGGAGTTCTGCATCTTGATGTGAAGGCCACTAGGGGAAGACAGCTAGGAGAAGGGTCTCCAAGCCCACCCCCACAGTGATACTCTTCCTCCAACAAGGCCACACCCACTCCAACAAGGCCGCACCCACACCAACAAGGCCTTCTAATAATGCCACTTCCTAGGCCAAGCATATTCAAACTACCACACTCGACTCCCTGGCTCCCATAAGCTTGTTCACACATATGTGTCTATGGGGCCATACCTAGCCATAATGCAAAATACATCAGTCTAAGTTCAAAAGTCCTATAGTCTACAGCAGTCTCAACATTAAAAGTCCAAAGTCTTTTCTGAAATTTATCCAGTCACTTAACTGTAATCCCCTATAAAAATCAAAATCAAAAGGCAAATCACATACCTCCGACATCACAGGATATACATTACCATTCCAAAATGTCATAATGGGGAAATACTGGACCAAAGCAAGACCAAAAACCAGCTGGGCAAACACATCCAAACTCTGCATCTCCATGTCTGGTGTGAAAGCACTCTTCATATCTCCAACTCCTTTCATCTTTGTTGACTGCAACTAACTTCTTTCTCATGGGCTGGTTCCACTCCCTGTTAGCAGCTTTCCTTTGGGATTAAAGGTGCACATCACCAGGCCTGGACATAAGCTTTTCTCTACTTGGAACTGGTTCTGTACTTGGCTGGCTTTGAACTCAAGGAACTGCTTGTCTGTGTCTCCTGGAATTAAAAGCTTGTACCACCTTGCCTGGGCCTAAGCCTTTCGTGGCCACGGTGCCTTAAGATTTGGTTCAAAAGTGAGCGTCTTCCATTTCTGGATTGTGGTTCACTCCAGAGTAAAAGCCTAAGTGAAAACAATAGCTAAGTATTAATAACCCCTAATGCGACATAACTAGTCCTCGTTCAGTGGCAGACACGACAAGCTTAGCTGGGTGGGATCTTTCCCCAAGTCGCCACTCCCTTAATTTGTTTATCTCCCTGAACACAGGGTTCAGCTCCATTTCACTTCCCAATGCCCCTTTTACTACTTGAACTTTTTTCTTTTTAAACTTGCTACACTTGATCAGAACGCTCGTCATAAGAGTAAACCAGAGGGCAAAGTCAACGCTGGGCTTTTCTGAGACTTTCTTTGTCAGTGCAATTAGTTGAAATCTCAGACAAGGTCAAAAATGTAGCCACATTTTCACCAAAGTATTTCAAGGACAGCCTCTAGGCCACATACTAAAATTCTTCTCTGCTGAAACCTCTACAGCCAGGCTTCCACAGTTCAAATCACCCTCAGCCCCACTGCCTTCCATATTCCTGCTAGGATGGCCCAGTAAGCCCCACTTAAAGCCTTCCACTGCTTTCCAAATCCAAAGTCCCAAAATCTACATTCCTCCAAGCAAAAGCATGGTCAGGCCTATCACAGCAACACCCCAGTCCCTGGTACCAACTTCTGTATTAGTCAGGGTTTCCATTGCTGTAAAGAGACACCATGATCAAGGTAACTCTTATAAGGGACAATATTTAATTGGGGCTGGCTTCCAGGATCAGAGGTCCATTATCATCATGGCAAGAAGAATGGCAGTGTCCAGGCAGACACAGTGCTGGAGAAGGGGCTGAGAATTCTGCAACTTGATCTGAAGGCCACCAGGAGAAAACTGACTTCCAGGCAGCAAGGAAGAGGGTGTCCAAGCCCACCCCCCACAGTGACACACTTCTTCTAACAAGGCCATATCTCCTAATAGTGCCACTCCCTGGGCCAAGCATATCCAAATCACCATATGTATTCTGTATTGGACACACACACAAACAAGAATTAGTACATTGAAATATCATACAAGTGCAAGTCACTAGGTGAAAATTCAGAATGTGAGTAGTTAAGCTTACAGTGTTTAAGCTTCTATGGAGTCTTAAGAACACAGATGCTGAGTGCAAGCCCCAGTCATGTCCTAACCACATGACCCTGAACAGGGTTGCAATGCTGCAAAGCTTCTGTTTCCAAATCCGTACCCATGCTCGGCAATCAAACCCTCCTCATAAAGCTACAGAGACAGACAACAGTGCTTAGGGCAACATGCCCCTGCACTGAGCACTGGTGGCTAGGGAGTGCTCTGGCTGCTGAGGGGCACCTCAGCTTCACCTATCCCTCTGCTCAGGAAAACACACTGCAAGTTGCAAACACTGTGGGACCGAGAACAGGAAACACGTTCCGAGCACCTGCTCAGCTAAGGGTCTGAGAGCTTTGCTCTCTCATAGCTGACCGGGTGCTGCAACTCCTTGCTAACTGGCCAACACAGCACCATGAGATGAGGCTGGACCATACAGCACTGACCCCAGAAGAGACACAAAGCCAAAGCATACTCTCTAATGAGCGCTGTGGTGAGGCTGTAAAGGTGTCGGCTGCAACACTGTGAACTGGGGACCGTCTTCAGTCTTTCCCGGCTTCTGATGACGACGTTACATTTAGTCTCCCGAGATTAGGAACAGAGGGAATGGGCTCATAAACAGACACAGCCGTGTTCATCTTACCAGTCAGCTGGGATCCACCAGGTGGTCCCTGCGTTCCCAGGACTTCAGCACTTTTGTGTGTGCCTACCTTTGGATTTCCGTGTTCATGAACATTGGCTGCTTGGATCTTTCCAATGCTGGCATCCAACTCTTAGCAGGAACTGTTCGTTTATCTAGCAGATGACAATACAGTGTTTTAAGCAGAAAATCAGGGCAGCAACTAAGAGCAGAATAGCTTGGGTGGATGTGGTGTGCTCCCTGGCTCATGTGGATGTCATGATCATGTGGATGGTGTGATCATGTGGATAGCATGATCATGTGGATGGTGTGACCATGTGGATGATGTGGTCATGTGGATAGCATGATCATGTGGATGGTATGACCATGTGGATGGTGAGGTCATGTGGATGGTATGATCTATAGCTCCCATGTGAAACTGTGCACAGCCAGCTCTCACAGGACACCCTTTCTGCTACAATGACCATCTGACGAGGATGCCTGTAAAAGGGGGCTGCAGAGAAAACAAAGGGAGAAATACTGTCTTCAGATCATCCAAACTGCTTCATGCAAGGGAGAGGAATGTGTGGTGTCCCTTGAAGTTCCCACACCTCCATAATATGAGACGATTTTCCCCAACTGTCTCTTTGTTTTTGAAAGATTGGGGGGCTAAATGACATTTTTAAGGCTTGGAATCAGACACATAGACAATTCTCTCTCTACCCATTCAGCCCTCAGCCATCTCTCACAATGCCAAGTGCTCAATGCTGTACCACAGGAAAAAACTTAATGCAACCGGCTTGTTTCACTTCCTATGCAGCGTTCTGACTCCATTTTCTTTAAAAGCCCTCCTCCTGCCCTTTCCTTGGCTCTACCTGCCAGCTTGGGTGGTCTCTGGAGTGAGCTTTGGCGTGCCCCTGCTAGGGAAAGCACATGGAGAATGGGGGTCTTCATTTCAGATGTACAGGGATCCCCGGTGTCAGCAGGCATTAGGAAGACAGGATTCAGCTGCGTCTCAGCCCAGGTAAGCTGCTGTCCTGCACCCCATGACCCAGAGAGCAGGTAAGTAGTGGACAGCCATTGCCCACGTCACTGAGCTTGCTGCAGGCTGACTGGGTGTCTGCTAAGGACACTCAGTTCCTACGATGTGGAAAAGATAAAGTCGGGGCAGATCTGTGGGGTCTCCTCTCCTAAGAGAATTTATCCCCTAAGTGAGTTCTCCTGCCCACCCCCATGCCCGCCCTTTGAAGGCTACAGCTCCTCATGTGGTCACTTGCAGGTTAGGGTGTCATAGTTTCTCTTCCAGTGTCTGTAACTAGAGTGACTTAAGGGAGAAAGGGCCTCTTCTGACCCACACAGAGGGTGGAGGGAGTGACCGCTAAGGGACTCAAGGACAGCAGGAACCTGAAGCAGTTGCTCACATTGCTTCCCCTTCAGTTTTCCCACACCGGGGAATGGTCTCTTTCCACACTACGAATCTAATCAAGACAATCCCCGGCAGGCAGGCATACTCAGACCCACCTCTCAGGTGTTTCTAGGTTGCTCAACTTGACCATTGTCACTCGTCATGACAGCTGAATAAAGACAACTTTGGAGACACAGACACTCAGCCTATTAGCAGTCTGTCCCTACCAGCACTGGCTTCGATTGCTGTGGCCTTCTCTGGTCTTCCACTGTTCCATTATGTCTTAGGGTTTGACTGCTGTGAAGAGACACCATGACCAAGGCAAGACAACATTTATTTATGGCTGGCTTACAGTTCAGGGATTCAGTCTATTATCATCAAGGCAGGAATATGGCAGCACCCAAGCAGGCATGGTGCAAGAGGAGCTGAGAGTTCTACATCTTCATCTGAAGGTGGCTAGCAGAACACTGACTTCCAGGCAGCTAGGATGTGGGTCTTAAACCCATACCCACAATGTAACACACCCACTCCATCAAGGCCACACCCACTCCATCAAGGCCACACCCACTCCATCAAGGCCACACCCACTCCATCAAGGCCACACCCACTCCATCAAGGCCATACCCACTCCATCAAGGCCACACCTTCTAATAGTGCCACTCCCTGGGCTGAGTATATACAAACCATCACATATCTACATCCCTCAGAGTTCAAACAAAGCCCAATGCCCAGCTAGGGCAGATCTGTTCTTTAACCTTGGCTGGGCATTTTTGCCCACTGAAGTATCACTCTGGCCAATAAGCTAGACTGTTGGTATAACATGAAATTACCCCTTGGCACTCATGCCTAGAATAAGGATGGCATAGACATGGCCAGGTGCTGGATCCCCACAGGTTTCCCTCAATCTCTCCTCTATGTCATCAGCTCTAAGGCACAAGTTCTCAGGTCCCATCTCCGCATCCTGATCCCGTTTCTCCCCACTGTCCTTCCCTGTCTATGGCACAGGCTCAGGGTTCCCCCTAGTCTCCAACTCTTGATGATCTCACTTAACATTGGGACTTTATGATGGTGTGTAAAAGTGAAACACACTCATCAGAACTGAATGCTAATCTTGACTTCACTCTTCCACTCAGGAGCTGTCTGAAGATGCTGGGTAGCAGCATAAAGCATAGGACCTCAGACAGCCGTGTAGCCGTGCAAGGGAGTAACTCACACTCTACAGGTCTGGTCTTCCCAGCACTCTGGAAAACAGTATCCAATATTTCAATAATTACATGAGACACCTTCAGTTATAAACTAGGGCTTGGGTTCGGTCCAGGTTCTGTCCAGGTGCTGTCCAGCCTAGTGAGAATGTTTGAGGAGGCGGGGCTAAGTTAGGCTAGTCAGCAAGGAGCATACTTGGCTTTGGGAAGATGGCAACTTGAGCTGAGTTTAGCGGTGTGCTCTCCTAGCTTAAGTCAAGAAGCATTTGTAGTCTCCGTTCTTACTACTTATTGTCTTATAACTCGTGGAAACCAAATACAAAGTAATCAGGAACGACAACAAAAAATTACATTTTCTTAGAGGAAAACAAACAGTATCCCCCAAGCAGACCATGCTGCTCTCATGTTACCCTGGACAAACACCAACTACCCTCCTCTTGCTCCTGTATTGTCTCATTTATTGTCTCAGAGCTGTAACTGGAGGCAGATGTTCCTCATCCTCCTCAACTGACAGAACTGAAGTTGAGGTAAGGAGCCCCAGGCACGGGCAGGTGGTTGAGGTGGAAAGCTAGGCTGTGGGTCTATGGGTTCACAGAGCTGAGCCTCTCTCCTAGACTCCGCCCTGTTCTGTTTTCTTCTGCTTCTCGGTTCCGGTGAAAAAGCCATTTCAAAGGCTGTCGGAAGGAACAGTCTAGGAGCCAAAGTTTAGAGAAAGCAAAATCCAACGACCGACCAACTGTTCCTGGCCACTTGCCTGGGTGAAGCAGATGCCTCCCATTGGGCCGCAGAGTGTTTGTGACTGCAGAGGAGGTGGCTCAGACACATCTGTGGCTCAGCTTGGCTGTCTGCAGGATGTCCTCGAGTGGCCTCCTGGCAACAGCACCACCCCGCCCCACCCCGCCCCACCCCATCATGGCTTCCTCAGTGATGCGATGGGTCCATCAAAACAGAAAAGGCAAGATTTCTCTTTCTGGTGACCCTCTCCTCACTCAATTTTAAACCATCATAATCCTAGAAGTCTCTCTCCTGCCCTGGAGTTGGGGACAGTGTACCAGTTCAGTCGGGATGAAAGTCATATTGAGTTTCAATTTTTTGTACTCAGGTCTCTTTATTGATGAGCAAGGGTTGCTTTGGGTGAGAGAAAGTGGGTTTGGGAGGAATCGTCTAGGAAACGCACGAGAAAGAGTGAGTCGCAAGAAAGTAAAGGCCGATCCGAGTCAGGACCACGAGGTAGCACCCACGTGACGTGGCGACATTAGCTGGGTGCACAACCATGTTCCTCGACAGGCACCTCATAGTATCGCCAGGCCAGAAGATGACCCTGACTTGTGTACTAACTCCAGTGATCTTGTTTCTCCAGGTGTGGAAACGGAGGAACAGCAGGTTATGTGATCTGAAATGTCTTCCAGGCTTTTCGGAGGCAGGATCCTTATAGCCACTGCATCTTCAGATGCTAGAGAAATCTTAAACAATGAAGCCATCATTAGCACTGTTGAGATGCTTGGCAAGCCAGTCCACTAGAGTTCTATCCTGGGACCCCGTAGGGTGGAAGGAGAGAATCACACCATCCTCAGACCTCGCCATGGGTGCACCGCACTCACCAACACACACACGCACACACACACACACACTCACACACACACACACACTCACACACACACACACACACACACGCGCCCACATGCACACTCACCACACTCACCAACACACACACACACACACGCCTGCATGCACACTCACACAAAATAAATGTAACATAAGGAAATAATTTTTTAAAACTGTAATTATTAAGGTGCATGTAGGAGGGGAGTCCAAGATATAGTCAGAAGCAATATCTAAACATAGTTAGTATATTGTTCCATATGGTGACACTTCACAGCTGGGGAGGGAAGGTCCAGCTCTTCTGCTATCAAGGTCAGATCCTAACTAGGGGAAAGGGAATCAGTACACGGCCCCCAGTGTCTGCAGACAGGGACAGAGACCCAGCCAGATGCAACTAACCTAGGGCTGTCTTTACCATAAGCAAAAGACATGTTAGGTCTTAGGCCAAGCATTCTGGAACTTTCCCCCATGAACACCAGGCATTCACCCATAACCTTGAAATCTGTTGAAAATTCCAAATACATCTCTTTTCACAGCTTACACAAGCCTCAATCTAGACAGGAATTCCTGCAGGGCCACTGAAAGTGGAACCTGGTTCCTTTGTGCCAACCCAGAATGCCTAAGGGACGCTTGAGGAAAAAAAAACAAACAACAACAAAAACACCTGCTGTTGGGGGCAAGGTGGAGGGTGTCAAACCAGAACAGGCAATTCAGTTGCACAGAGGGGTCAGGCTGGCCGTTTAAAGGAGACACCACCTCCCCTTATGTATAGAATTTCAGAACTATCCTATGAACCCTTGTAATCCCGGAAATCTTTTCTGAACCTGGAGCTTTAAAATATCATTTCCAAGAGTCCCTCTGCTGTGCCCACGTTGAAGACTCGGGCAGAAATGGTGCAGGCAGCTCCAGCCACATGGAGGGCCCTGACTCGGCTTCATCAGCCAGCCTGTGAATCCATGATGTCATCCTCCCCCTGAGCTTGGGCTCCCAAGCCCCAGACCACCCACGCTGGCAGCCCATTCTCTCCTGCGTCGCCAGGGAGAGACCTGCCTTTATAAATGGTTCGAGGTCGGAACAGAGGACTGGCCTGAATTGTTACACAGAAGTGCCGCTGGCAGCAGCGATAAGCATTTGGACATGTAGGCGCGGTGATTTTTTTTTTTTTTTTTCTTATTTGAACTCTGTTTAAGGCACAGAGGAAAAGCCTGTGCATAGAGTGAGGCAGGGAGATTTTAGGAACAGGCCTGAAAATCTTGAAACACAGCAGCAAAGGGGGTTGGGGAATTACCAAATCCGAGGTAAGGGGAGATTACTAAATAAGAGGTCCATGGTCCTAGCTTTAATACCCAGCACCGCCACCACCAGGAAGGAAAAGCAAAAAAGTTGGGACTCTTGATGTCACCGTCCTGCCTAGATAATCAAACATTCAGATTTCCATTTAGGATATTTTTTTTTTCTGATTAGTCATTAGCAGAGGAAAATTGGGGTATGTGTGGTGGAATGTTCATTTTAATGGGAGGTTTCAAAAATACACCCCCAGGGGGAAAATTGTTTTAAGCACCAGAAATCTGGGGCACTGCATATTTCTGCCCAATATTCAGTTACGAAAGAGGAAGGAGCTCATCAGGGAGGGGCAGGGGGCAGGGCTTGCAGAACGAAGGGCACCATGAAAGCCTGTGTTATGTGCACATCTAAACCTGTGACGCAAGGCTTCTGGTAATGGTGTCCACTGGACAGAGAGAGGGCCTGGAAGGACACTGTCCCTGAGGAAGCAGGACTAATTAAGCGAAGCCTCCCCCCCCTTACCTGTTGATGGTCCTTCAAGTGCCCAGAGGAAGCTGAGTCATTAAGGTCGTGATCTAGAAGGGATTATAGAAGCCTGCAATCAGATTATGCCTGTCCTGATGCTGTGTCGTGCCCCGGGCCTCCAGCAACACGACCAAGTGGCCATGGACTGAAGCAAAATGAAGCCATGGGCCAGAGTAACCATCTACCCCTTATATGTTAACTATCTCAGGTATTATGTCACAGTGATACAAAGCTCATTACCATCATATGAGTATATGTTTGTATACATTTATAAATATATGTACAGATGCACACATATAAGTATATGCATCTATATGTATATGCATGTGTATGTATAAGGGGGTACATTTCCATTCAAGATCATAGTTATCCCTATTAGGAACTCCTCTTAGAAATTTGGGACAAGCAGGTGACCTTTGTCACTGATCTGGAGCTCCTAGGAGTCAACTATTCTCAGTGAAGTGTCTGCCCTACCTCACAAGCAGGGTTGCTAAACATAGCTTGAGAAAGAAGGCATGTGAAACATATGTTGAGACCTTTCTGTCAGTTCCAGACAAATGTCTATTCTCCTTCTGGGGCAGAACAGTCCAATGGCTGAGGTAGAAGAGTCCAATGGCTGAGCCCTAGTGCGATGAGAAAAGGCAGTGGGTAGCAAAAAGGAGATCTGGCGCCCCCCGACTTCCAAGCCACCGTGCTGTGGCTCTGGAAACCCCAGTGGGCATGGAAAACCTGAAGAAAAGAAGAAATGGAAACCAACTTGGGGCTCCCATTTTGGCAACACCAACGTTTGGATTTCTGGGAATGGTTCCACGAGGTGTCCACTGAACAACTTTGAGATAGTCTTTCATGCAATGTTATGGAAGGACTTTGCAGACCAGCCAGTGATTAAACAATGACACAGAGTAGAGTCTTCTATATAGTTCAAAGCTTAAGCCTTTTGATAGAACAATCACCAATCTACCTTATCAAAGTTAACCCAACTATCTTGCCCAGGACCTGCCATGTGGCTGGCTAGCTGTATACCTTTCTCTGCTCTGCTCTGGTCCATCTGTTCCCCTGTGTCAGCATTCGATTCCCCCACCATTTCTTCCCTCACATCATCCTCTCTGCCTGGAAGTTATGTCCTCTATTTCCTGTCTGTTGGCCATTAGATCTTTATTACAACCAGTCAGTAGCCAGAGAGGTGAGGAAGGACGGATATTTATAAACTAGAAAACCCGATGATGGATGATAGAAATGACCATACCAGAATCCTGCCAGAACTAGCTCTTTGCTGGCCCAGAATTAAGAGTTGAAAAAGAGACACGTCTTCACACTGTGTGAAGATAATGTTACCCGACACAATGTCATCTATGTGACAGCTTAGGGAAACAAACAAGTCACAACACACACACACACGCACACACACACACACATGCACACACACATGCACACACATACCATAAAGAGCAAGATGTTGGACAGTAAATAATCTATGGTCCTGACTTCACAAGGAGAGAATGTGAGAAGGGAGAATCCAAGCTGCCCCTGGGTCATCTCTGAAAAGAGACACAGATGCTGTTGACAGATGACATATGTGGGATAATGAAGAAGGGGATTTTTATCCAGTACTTCATGCCCTTTGTCCTATTTCATTTTTCTCCCATGAGAGCGGTTTACTATCTCTTTAGCACAGCTTTTGAAAGTCAGTGTTACAAAGTGGTTGGTTCTAGATTCTGCCCCTCACAGAAGTGAGCCTTCACTTGCCCAGGCTAACTAAAGGAGCCCCTGGCCCTCACCCCAAAACAACGTGTATGAGTGTTGGGGTGGGACTCTGTGGGCAGAGTACTTGCCTACCATGCCTGAAGCCCTGGGTTTATCCGAAGCGCAGCATAAGCAGTGTATGGTGGCACACACACTTGTAATACCGGCACTTGGAAAGTAGGGGCAGGGGGATCAGAAAGTTTAAGGTCATCCTTGGCTACGTGGTGAGTTTCAGGCCAGCCTAGGCTACTTGAGACCCAGGTTAAAAACAAAACAAACAAAAAAGCCAGGAAAGACGACATGCGATACTCAACTGAAGGCGGAAAGAAAGCAACCCAGGGGAAAAGGATTCTGTGGATAGGGCACTGAGACAAAAGAGGCAGCTGTTCACTCAAAACCTGAGAATGTGGCACAGCCGAAGGGTGGAGGGCCATAGCAAAACGACAAGTGGTGACTCCAGGAAGAGCTGCACACATGATTCCAGAAAGGGAGGCGACGTGTCTCCGCAGCAGGACTTCCAGCGAGCCACAACACCTGTCTACTGGCCGCAGATCATCTTTGCCGTCCTATGGCGGCTATGATGGGAAACACGTGTGGGCCTCCTCTTCTCTCTAGGCACATATATGTGCCCTGGTCAGGAACCAGGAGCCCTCAGCTTCTCTCATCTGCTTCTTTCTTTCTAATATCCCAGTCTCTGACACTCTAGGACGGAGGTCTGTCTATAGTGCCAAGTGGCTCATGTCTGTTCTCAGTCTTTAGCCATGTTTCTCCATCCTGTGGGTAAAATAAGCTCCACTCCTCCCTAACTTCCAGCTTCTTCAGTCATGGCTTCGAACACTTCAGGTAGGTGAGTGTCTGGGTCAAGACAGTCTTGTCAGCCTGGCCCAGAGGTACATGCCTTGAATCTCAGCACTCAGGAGGCAAAATTTTCTGCCTGTGAGTTCCAGGCCAGCCCAGCCTACATGGTGAGGTGAGGTGCTCTCTAAAAACCAAACCAAAACCACCAACGAAATAATATGAATGCATAAATAAGTAAATACTTACCGTGACTGAATATGTTCTGTGGACAGCTGGCCAGTCAGCATCTCTGGCTGTCTTCATTCCTGAAGCCAGTCTTAACTGCTTCCATGGGTTTGTCCTCTAGGTTAATTTTTTATTAACTTTTCAAGTTCAGAAGAATGAAACCTCTGGAGCCTTTCTTGGAACTGTATTTAATATAAAACCATGAAACAGAATTTGACAGTTTTACTATTATAAATCCTTAAGTTCATTAAAGATGAGATTACAAATAAGCTTATCCCTCACTTTTTAAAAAAATTTATTTATTTATTTATTTATTCTGTGTATATGAGTACACTATAGCTGTCTACAGACACACCAGAAGAGGGCATTGGTTCCCATTACAGATGGTTGTGAGCCACCATGTGGTTGATGGGAATTGAACTCAAGACCTCCAGAAAAGCAGTCAGTGCTCTTAACCACTGAGCCATCTCTCCAGCCCTATCCCTCACTCTTTAAGAGAAAATAAGAGTACATTATTTTTAATATGTATGTACTTAGAAAAGTTCACAGAAGCAGTTTAACTGTTGGCCTGTGTCTCCAGTGTCCTGCCTGTGTGCTCTTGTGAGTCTGTGTGTCTCCCATGTGCCCCTGTGTGCCCCCCATGGGTCCCCCCCCATGTGCCCCCATGTATTTCTGTGTGCCCCCAGTGTGCCCTCAGTGTATCCTCCATGTGCCCCCCATGTGCCCCTATGTGCCCCTGTGTGACCCCATGTACTCCTGTGAGGCCCCAGTGTGCCCCCGTGTGCCCCCACTGTGCCCCCAGAGTGCCCTTGGTAAGTCCTCCATGTGCTCCACATGTGCCTCCCCTGTGTCTAAATCGACTCTTTGTCACAGGACTCAGTCACGTGGCCAGCAGAGAGCAACAGGGATTCCATGACTAGCCCATGTGACACAGGGTCCCAGAAAACCTTCACGCTCCTAAAACAGCCCCATTTTCAGTAAGCGGCTCTACCCTTCTAAATTCCAAACCATGTGAAATATCTGTGCTGCTTTTCTTGCAAGGCTACTTCTTCCACATCTCTGAATCCCAGAGCCTCACCAGCAAACAGATGGTCTGTAATTTACAGGGTCTCGCCGAGTTTTTGTTGACTGCTAAGACTTGTCTGTCGGACACACAGAAACAGCTTAGTTTCCTACCCCGAAAATGGTAAGCCCAAGAACAGCAGGTCTCTCGGGGACTTTGTGTGACTTCATGGAATGACATCTGCCCAGAGAACATTAGAAAAAGCAAGCAAACTTGGCAGCCAGATTCCATGGCAACAGCTGGCGAGCCACAGGTGCTAGCCAGGGAAGAACTCCAGTCCTGCTTAAATGTTCCAGAGAGTTCTTTATTATTTTAGACACCACGTTCAGAGAGTGCTTCATTTGCTCAGATTCAAAACATTCCCCCAAGGGCAGAGTGCAGAGTAAACAAGGCTGGGGAGAAAGGCAGTTCACCTAATTTTTAATTTGCAAAGCAGAGCAGTTAGATGCACGTGACTTCTGACAGCCTTGCCGCTGTGGGGTAGCTTGGGGAGGGAGGCTTTGGTGGAAAATATTCTCTCAGTTAAACCACTGGTGACGTGGGGAACCTTTGGTGTTCTCTGGAAAAGTAGAATGTTCCAGACTCTTCAAGGTGCGAGAGGAACGCTCTAGGGGGAAAAAAAAAAAAAAAAAAAAAAAAAACGCTGAAGGTAGGACTGCAGAGAGCAGAAGGATGAGACTGGCAGAAGAGGGGCGGGACCTTCAGAGAGCAGAGGGGTGGGACTTAGAGAGCAGAGGGGTGGGACTTAGAGGGCAGAGGGGTGGGACTTTCCGCAGCAGAGGGTTTTTTTGTTTTGTTTTGTTTTGGTTTGGTTTGGTTTGGTTTTCTTGCTTTTTCTAGACAGAGTTTCTCTGTGTAGCCCTGGCTGTCCTGGAACTCAATCTGTAGACCAGGCTGACCTTGAACTCAGAAATTCTCTTGCCTCTGCCTCCCAAGTGCTGGGATTAAAGGCGTGAGGGTGGGCCTTTCAGGCCAGAGACATAAATCTCAGGGGCTCTGCTCTCTGCTTGACCCAACAGTATAGAGAGCAGGTATTTTATTTTTTATTTTATTTTTATTTTTATTTTATTTTATTTTATTCTTGCACCAGAATGAGCTTCTACTCACTCATATAGTGCTTGCTTGCTCACTCACTCGCTCACTCATTCTTTCATAGGGTGTTCCACCATCAGGGAACTGTGCTTAAACTGTGCTAAGCAAAACTGCATGTTGGCGATTAGGTCACCCTGATTCATCTCCAGGCTGTGTTTTAAGAGGGGAGATGGACAAACCAGGATTCTGACACCACAGGGGCTCTGTTCCTTCTAAGAGGTATGAGTTGAGAGTATGCTCAGATTGTAGAGTGGCTCCGTTGGCAGCATCTCTGCCTGAGACTCTGCCACTTAAGATAGCTCAAGCCTGAAGCTTTTGGGGGACAACCTCTGCCACCTCTCTGACCCCTCCAAGTAGTCAGGGAATAAACCTATAGCCCTAGCTAGTAAAATCAGAACCTTCTCTGGGAAGGTCCCAACCTCGTCTAGGAAAACAGACCATACGTCTGCTCATAGAGATGCCAGCCACAGGAGGAAGGCGTACCACCACCTCCCAGAGCACATTAACCACGAGGCAGCATCTTACTGCAAACAAAGGCCACACAAGCTAAGTACACCCGAGGCCTTTCTGTAACCTGAAGATCTGATATACACGCTCCCAACTGCTATCATTTCACGCTTCCTGAGCTAACCTGAACCAGGGAGTTGTCTCTTGTTACTACGGGAATATTGTTGGATATGCATACCGAAAGATGGTTAAGTAAAGGAGATAACTAGCAGAGAGGGAGAGAGAGAGAGAGAGAGAGAGAGAGAGAGAGAGAGAGAGAGAGAATGGAAAGGAGCCCCAGTCCCAGGCCACGGGCATGGGGGAAGCCTCCTAGACCACAGATATGGAGCCATAATTATCAACAGGACTCTTTCCCTTTCACACATACACAAAGTCACAACAACAAGGGACAGGATGTGCAGCTGGGTGAGTGGCCAGGTTTGTGGGGACAGTATCCAGTGTCATGGGAAGTGAGCTGAATAGAAGAGGGTGCTCAAAGCCAGGCCTCATGTGGCTAGAAGGCAGGGCATCCCTGTGGACTGTGAAGTCATCTGTGATTCCATCTGTGTCACTCTTAACTGTCCACAGGACTGGGGTCACCAGCCAAGCCCGTCCCAGTGAGGGCTGTGGTCACTCAGACCGCCACCACTCCTCCTATAGGGGATTGTAGTAAAATGTCCCCAGGAAGGCTGGACCAGGCAGGCATCGTGCCAGCAGAAGCCAGGAGTGCCTCCAGCAGGGAGGCTGAGGCAGCAACAGGAGGGAGTGAGCTTCCAGTGCTGTGACTCACAGCCTGCTCTGTGGAAGGAAAATGCTGGCAATGGCGGTGTGGCTACAGGCACTGTTTTCTGTCCCCCACACAAGCCCCCAGCTGAGGCCATACTCTCATGCTCTCAGAGCCAGAAGAGCGCTGCCCGTGTGCTGGCCAGCAGGCTATCTGGGGAACAGAAAAGTACAAATGATTTCTCTCGAGTCCACTACAATAAGCATTTGCATAACAGATACTCTTAAAGATTTATTTTCATGTGTCCGAGTGCTTGGTGCGTGCGTGTGTGTGTGTGTGTGTGTGTGTGTGTGTGCACCACATGTGTGCCTAGTGCCCTTGGAGTCCAGAAGATGGCTTCAGGTCTTCTGGAACTGGAGTGACAGATAGTTGTGAGGTGTCATGTGGAAGTAGAACCCAAGTCCCCTCAAGGGCAGTCAGCGCTCTTAACAGCAGAGCCGTCTTCAGGGTCGCTACTGGAAATTTTAATGAAAAGATTTCCCACTACCCACTTGATTTATAGATAAAGATTTTATTACCTGGTAAAAATGATTCCCTGATCCTGACAAACTGTGTCATGAAGCTTCATCAGGAAGTGGGCCATGGTTATGCTGTTCCCTTTTAATTTAACTAGTCTCTCAATATGGCCACTGATATACGTGTGTGTGTGTGTGTGTGTGTGTGTGTGTGTGTGTACATACACGTGTGTGTGTCCATGTGCAAGCATGTGATGGACATCTACTTTTGTTGTTTCTGTCTTCCTTGTCAAATTTACACACACACACACACACACACACACACACACAATCAGTTTTCTTCACACTATCTCTGCTCTCCTGGAATAGTGGCTTTCTGTGTCTGTCTAGCCTCTCAGTGCCTGTTTGTCCAGTCTCTCAGTGTCTATCTGTTCAATCTCTCAGTGTCTGTCCGTCCAGCCTCTAAGCATCTGTGCAGCCTCTCAACCACGAGTCCTGCCTCTGGGCCATCTGTCGGGCTCTGGCCTCTCTCCTGTCTATAGTCAAGGCCGTCATCCCCATTGCTGCTGAGATCAACTGTATTTTAAATAGTCCATCTAATTTAGGGATGTCATTGGTTTTAGGTTTTTTTCCATTGAGAAAGGACATAAAATGGAAATTAAAAGTTCAATTACTGAAAAATGAAAGAAGGGCTGGAGAGGTGGTCCATCAGCGAGAGTGAGCACTGAGACGGCCCGTCAGTGAAGGATGAGTTCTGCTTCTTGCAGAGAACCCAGTTTGGCCCCAAGATGTTTGGGAAGTGGAAGCAGGATCATCATCATGTCCCTATCATACAGTGAGTGCAAGGCCAGTCTACAATACATGGGATGATGTTCTAAAAATAAAAAGAACCAAAGTCAACAGTCCCTCAGTTTCTGGTCTCTCCTCTCTAACAAAGGAAGCTCTGAGCTTGCACATAATAAAGGTGAGACGTCCACATCTTTGCAGACCCGGGCCTCGATCATAAAATAAGTGTTCACGCTGTTTCCCTTCTCCCTTCATGAGATGCCCTCTTCCTCTTCAGGGTTAGCAACCCCAGCCACTTCTCTGCAGGACGCTTGGAACTAATTCTTTGTACATCTACTGTGTCCCCTTCTGAGAAGGTTTCCCTAGAGAAGGGACAGCCTGCTCCCCAGAAGGATCTAATCTCTACTTCACGCCTCAGAACAGTGCTCATAGCATTAATAAGTGAGAAACAGTTTCCTTTTTCTGTCCGATGGGTTTGTGGCACTGTGAGGGCCTAGTCTCTCTGCTGCCGGTCCAAGGCTTGATTGCAAGCATTCGATTGTTTCATTTTATCCTTGCTTATGATGACACCTGGAGAGCAAATAGACTCCTTTGAAGAATGAGGAAGGACGGGAAGGAGGACAGGACATCAGTCAGGATGGTGATCCTGGTGGAGAAAAGATTGCTGTGGAGAGACAGTAGCGGGGACAAACCCACGCACACACCAAGCAGGAAGAAGCAGAAGGGGCTGCTGCTGACAGGACAGGGACATAGATCAAAGCAGCAAGTGATTCCTATCCTGTAGGACCTGCAGGAGACTGATTCCAGGACACTTCACCTTTCCCTGGGAATACCCACTCCCCAGACACTCAAGTCCCTATATTGGAAATGTGTATTATTTATAGCTATGCTACACACACTTTAAGTGATCTCTAGATAATGCAGAGTACTGTGTTGTGCAAATGCCACCCCACCGGTTACCAAGTCCTCTGTGCTCACGAGAAGATGGAGATTTGCACATCTGCCACATTGTACCACAGCTATGCCCCTCTTTCGTTATTTTGATCCCTGGTTGGTTAATATGCAGACATGTTTAAAAGGAACGCTGTGGGCTCCCAACCACACTCTCCATTTCCCAGAATTCTCAGCTTCTGCTATTAACACGCATCACGAGAAGCAGCCGCAATCAGAGGCAGGCGTGGGTTAGCGAGTCCTTGTAGGGCGTTCACTAGGTCTTGGGCATCCACGTGAGCATGAGATGGTTTCTAATCCAAGGGCCGGGCCCCCTTGAGGTATAGCTCAGCTATGGCTGCCATGGATGCTAAGGTACCAAGTTCTAATTGGCAATTAACATTAAAGCCTGTTGGATAAATCGCTGGAATGATAGTTACCTTTAATTGTCAAGCTCTAGCCATCTCGAAAGAGTATGAATGAGAGATTGTTGTTGGTCCGTGGGCATTTTGGGGGTAGAGGCTGGATTATCTTAATGACTTTAGGAAGGCCCAGTCCACTGAGGGTAGCACCATTCCCTAGGCAGAGATTCTGAACTATCTAAGAGTGGAGAAATTGCCCCAGCACATCCGAACAATCGAGAGAGCATGCATGGATATATTTTCTATGCTCCCAACTGTGGATATCACATGACCAGGTGTCTCGTGCTCCCATGTTTGTGATTTCCCCACCAGGGTGAACTGTATCCTGCAGCTGTGAACTGAAATAAATCCCTCCCTCTCACAAGCTGCTTTTTTTTTTTTTTTTTTTTGGAACATTTTATCACAAAAGCAGAAATGAAGCTGGGACAGTGGGTTTAAATGGGGATTTCTAGTTAAAGTAACTTAGAACAGCAGCAATTATCTACAAGGAGACACACTCAGTGTCAGATGTTTCATAAGTCTCTTTCCACTATAACTAAAACCAAAAAAGCTAAAAACCTCAATGCTCAAAGATTTAACAATTCAGAGAAATTTTAAGACATCCCAAGTGAGGGTCTGACGACCAACATCAGACCACAGAAGGTCCCTGAGCATCGAAGCTGACTGGGGAAGACGGAGCTGAAGGGACGACCATCTAAAACACTGGTATCTGTTGTCCCTGAGAATTAGCTTCTGCTCGTCCTTTCCTTCCAACTGCTTAAAAATAAGCACACATATGTTTTACAGTTGGAAAGAAGGCAGGAAATATTGACAAGAGCTTGTGTTTCCCTGTCTGTGAGTGGCCCTGCCCTGGCTGCTCATTGGAACCACACAGTGTCTCTGTAGGAATGGACAGAGGGCCGAATCCATCCGTGAGGTTTGCCCATCTCTGTCTCTAAGAAGGAGGAGCAGGCTCAGATGCGCATGCTGTTCTCATTTCCTATGCTCCACAGCCCTGGAATATTTGGGAATTTGGCCCTCGCTGCACACTTCCAGTCACTATGTCCCAGTCTGTGAGCATTTGCGTCTGTGAAACGCAAACTGCAGCCCCCAAGGGAGGACACTCCTAGCTTCCTGCCTCCTGGAAGAGCGCACAACCTTGTGCACAGCTGCCTCGACACGCTGGCCCGGAAACGAGAGTGGCTGGAGCAAGCCGCCAGATGTCTGTGATGGCTGGTCGCTAGCTGCTTCAGAAAACACACTTTCTTTTTCCTCACCAGAGGCAGCAGATGACTGGAAGAAGGGTGTCTCCCCTTTGCTGCCCCGGAAGAGTTTTGGATTCACTGAGAATTTTAGGATGGGGAAATGAGAAGCAGTCACAGTTAATGTCTGCACAGGTACTTGTTTGCTTGCTTTAAAACTCCCTCTAGGTCCCTGCAAGTGGACTGTTCTTTGGGATGTTCCCGAGATCCATTCAATCAGACTCTCCAAAGACCAAGGCTCGTCACTCACCTCCCAAAAAAGGTTTGTGGATGGTCTTGGTGCTCACTAAGGTTAGGAGTGGCCTCTGAGATGACACGCCAAAGAGTGATTTAGTGGAGAAAGACAACAGCCTTGAAGCATAGGGTTGAGGTGGAACTCAGTGATAGAGCCTAAGGATCTGCATTTGACCCCAGAGCCTACATAAGAGAAAAGAAAAAACAAAAATGTCAAGTGAGGTGTTGTGATTTTGTAATTCCAGTCCTTGTGAGACATAACTTGCAGACCCTCTCTCTGGCCAACCAGCTTGAACTCTTAGTTTTTAGTTGGGTGAGTTCCGAGCTAGAGGGACACTGTGCCTCAATTTAAAAAAGAAAAGTAGGCAAGGTGGCATTTAAAGATGATATTGGATGTGGTTATCTATGGTCTACATGCATGTATATACATGTACACACATGTGTACATGTGTATACATACATCAACATGTACCCACGTCCTCTTTCACTTAAGCATGATGCTTCTTGTTTGTAATTCTAGACCTCTGAGGGCTAAGAGAGGGGATCATGAGTTCATGTGCAGTCGGGGCTACATGGAGAGACCTTGTCTCAAAATTCAACAAAGAACTGGGAATCTGGCTCTTCAGACTAAAAGTGCTGCCTGCTCTCCTAAAGGCCACGTGAGATTCAATGCTGTCTCCTCTCTTCTACAGGCATTTCCTCTGTGTGTGTGTGTGTGTGTGTGTGTGTGTGTGTGTTTNGTGTGTGTGTGTGTTTGAGACAGGGTTTCTCTGTATAGCCCTGGCTGTCTTGGAACTCACTTTGTAGACCAGGCTGGCCTCGAGCTCAGAAATCCGCCTGGCATTTCCACATATGTGGCACACATACACACACACACACACACACACACAAACACACACACACGCAAAGCAAATAAATCTTTAAAAACAAAAGGGAAAAACTATACATAGCATTAGCAGGCGAGATCCGCTTTACGTAGCCTTGGGGTTATTTTTTGGAATGACTGCCTCCTTGGGTAGAAAGGGTTATGTGCTGTTATTTCACTTCAGTCATAAATCTGAATCAAGCATCAGTGTAACTCAAAGGCACACTCGGTCACAGACACAGGCCACCACATAACTCAGTCAGGCAAGCTGGACCAGGCAGGGGAGGAAGGGATACAAAAAAACAGTCCCTTCGGTGACCATTTTATTTATTTATTTATTTATTTATTGCATATTAACCACATATGTTGACTTTGTGTGAGGAACTGGAGAGTCCAATCACCACAAACATGAGAGTCACTCATGGCACTTGGCAGCCTTTCACAATGAATTAAATCAAACAAGCATGGACCTGGGGAAGGGTATAGCTCAGTTGGTAGAATTCATGAAGCCCCGGGTTTGATCCCCAGTACTGAATAAACAGGCCATAGAGCAAGCACATGCCTGGAACCTCAGCACTCAGGAGGTAGAGGCAAGAAGATCAGAAGTTCAAGGCCACCCTCGGCTACAGAGCAAGTTTGAGTCCAGCGTGGGCTACATGAGACTTTTTTCCTCAAATTAAACAAACAGTTAGATAAATTCAACTTAGTGAGCATGCACCCAGCTCTCCAGCTTCCTAGACTCTCCTTACAGGTTAGATAGAGGATGGTTCTGAGGTGTAAGAGGAGCTTTCCCCCTTATCCACCTGTAAAGACAACCAGTGCTCCCTCTATTTAGAATTATGCTGATTCTGAGGTCACTTGATCTGAGAGTCAAGGAAATGGTTTGTTGGCCGTAAGACCCAGAGAAGGAGGTAGGGATTCTGCCATGCTCTTCCAGACCTGAGGCAGTGTTGGGTTAGCTCACTGGAGCCGCCTGGCTTAGCAATGGCCCTGGAGGCCATTCCCCCCTTGCCCTCTCCCCACACTTCCAACCAGGCGCAGTGTTTAATTCTTGGCTCTCTGGTGCCCACGCAGGAGTGCAGGGCCCTGACAGGACGTCACTTTTCACTTTGGGGCATGCGTTCCTTATTCCCCAATTACCCCAGTAACCTAAAGAAGGGAGAGAAGGCATGAAGAGTGACAGTGACCATCTGGAATGCATAACGCGGCCGGATCTGCAATGGATTACATGGTCTGGAAAGTGGCTGGGCGAATTCCAGGGAGCTCAGATAGACTTCAAAGTCTGGCCGCACATCAGTGAGACTGCCGATCTGCTCTGATATTTAAAGTGAGTGTGCACGAGTGAATTTATTACACTTTTTATCTCCCAGGCTCAGATGGGGAAACAGGATCATAGGCAAGTTTGCCTTTAATTTCACGCTACACTTTCCCCCTAGATTTTAGGGGTCTCCTCCCCCCTCCTTAATGTAGTACCGTTCTTGACTTTTTTCATTTGGGACTGGTACATACCTTCCTTATCTCTAATATGTCAAAACAGACTCAAGGCTATGAACAACATAGCTGGGTGGGGTCATCTCATTGCGAGATGTTTTAAATTATGGGGGGGAGGGTGTCTCAATTCCAAACTACATATAGCTTCATGTAAGTTCACAGTCTCTCTCTCTCTCTCTCTCTCTCTCTCACACACACACACACACACACACACACACACACACACTTCTGCTCTCTATGTCAAAGGTGGAGGGCTGAAGGTCTGAGTCCTGCCCGCATCAACGTCCTTTGGAAGATCCACTCTTTAGGTTGACAGTCTGCAGTTACCTTTGAGAAGCAAGCATCTCCTCACTTGGGCCAACCTGGCCACTTTCAGCATCATGCAAACTTACCATGGCCCACGAAGAGGCTCAGCAAATGTGATCCAGTCCCATGGCAACCCTACCATGAATGTTGACACCCCTCTGCCTCCCAGAGCAGAGGCCCCTCTTCTGCCACTCTCTGTGGGGTGTCTTTGGGACTAGAAAGAGAGGAAATGTTTTTCATATACACATAAAGGCTAGAAGCAGGCCCCAAAGGTTGGGTCAATGTCATCTCAATAGCCACCAGCATAGGCTCTCTCTTCTGCCAAACGTATACTTGAACTCTTTTGGGCTTATAGGTTAATGAAGTCATGGCAATGTGGCTGAAGTTCCTATGAATGGGTTCACCGTGGAAAACAGTTTGGAGGCTTCCAACATAAGCACATGTAGAACTCAAGAGCACAACACAACGTACCCTCCTCTGAGCACACATAGACAGAAAGAGGGATCAGCAATGTCCAGTCAACTTTCAGTTGAGGTGACAAAATGCCTGAGGAGGTCAAATTCAGCTCCCAGTTCCTTTGCCTTCAGACACGGTCACTTGGCTCCACTGTTCTAGAGTCCGTGGTGAGAAAGAACTCATTGTGGAAAAGAGCTGAGGGTTGCCCTACTTGTGACAGCCAGGAAGCAGAACAAGGGCGGGGGTCTGAGGCTCCAGTATCATCTTCAAGGACAAGGCCCTAATGACACGACCTTCTTCAAGTGGACAAAAGCCCCACACTGGGACACCACCATCAGCAGTACTGGAGACTGCTGCTAGAGACACCAAGAACACAAGGAAATGTGGTTATCAGGGTCCGCCAGCACGATGGAAGGTTCAGGTCAAGGGACACACATTCCCATGAGAAGGACAAGGTCCAGAAGGCATGGGCATGACAGCTGAGGAGGCTGAGAGTGTTTCCAGTCTTTCTGGAGGTGCTCCTGATGTATACACATGTGTGAGACTGTGCACAGGTCTTCGTGAACCTCTCCACCTCTTGGCTGGGTGTGAACATGTCAACATGCTGTTTTCCATACTCAGTGTGTGCAACGAAGCAAAATAATCAAAGTGAAACCAAACAGGGGTAGGAACAAAACAAAGGAAACTGGCCCGGGACAGAATGGTCCTGTCTGACCTTCAGGTCTCCCCGAAGGTCCCTGCTCCCTTTCTCTTTTTCTTTCTATTTTTCCATATTTATTTATTTGTTTGTTTGTTTGTGTGTATGTGCATATGCACATGTGTGTGCAAGCGTGCTCCTGTAGGCATGTGTAGAAGTCAGAAGGTTGGTGGACCCATCTCCATCACTCTGCATATTCAAGTTTCTCACTAGCCCCAGGTCTTCTGTCTTCCCAGCTATACTGGAAGCCATCAAGCCCAGGGACTCTCCTGTCCCCTTCCTCCTTGGAGCTGGAGTTATAGGTTTTTATGGGAAGAGGAAGAATAAAAGGAGGAAGAGATGGAGAACAAGAAACAGAGGGGGAAGAAGGGGTAGGGGAGGAGAAAGAGAAGAAAGGAAGTCGAGGGGATGAGGAGGAGACTGAGGGGAGGGAGGAAGGGAGGCCTGGAGGAGGGAGGGGAGGAGGAAGAGCCTTGCTGCACCATGGAAACTCAAGAACAAAGCCTGGGATGCTCCCTCTGGTAGTGATTATCTGGCCGTGTACCTCCCAGGCTTTCTGCAGACAAGGAGTCAACCTTCCACGCTGGCAGCTTCATCAGTAGGGCTACGGAAAGGGTCGTTCCAGCTGATGGCCCCTCCAAAGGCTCAGACCTTCATTTTATTTCATTCCAAGTGAATTCCCTTTGGACCTAAACATGTTCAAAAATACACATGGAAGACAGCCACGATCCTCTGGCCCTGTGTCAGATGTCTTCAGATGATCTTCAAAGCCTTCAAGGCTGTTGGCACAGCCCTGAGAGACATTTCTGGGCCTTCTGAGCCTCAAAGACCCCTGATACAGGCTGGAGATAGGACATGAACCCACAGAGCTCTGGAAAACCACCGTGGGAGTGACGAGCCTACACAGCACCAGGCTCCCAGCAAGTGCCCCAAGTGTTGCTCATTATTTTCACTGTACACACAGACTCCTCGGGTTCTTCTTAACAACCACCCCGAGTTTCAGTCTTCTGAGGGTAACAATCTCTCTTCTCCCGTCTCCCCGTTCTAGTTACTATCATGTAGACACGGGTGGGTCATCTTTTCCTTGTTTTCTAATCTTAATTTTTTTTTCTAAAACTTGAACATCTTTAGTTGGTATCTTAGCCCATCCTGTGCTGAATGGCCGAGGCTGGATAATTTACAAAGAGCATAACTGACTCACCCTTCAGGAGGCTGGGACAACTGAAGTCAAGGTGCTGGCGGCCCTGGTATCTGCTGAGGTCTGAGGTCATGTTTTCCTGCAAGATGGAGCCTTCCGTTTATCCCTCTGGGGAGATGGGTTAAATGCTCATAGCAGAAAGCAGAAGACCAAGAGAGAAAGCCTTCTCCTTAAAGGCCCCTTGTCAAGGCACCGAGCCCACTCCTGACAGTGGCATTCCCATGGCTAACTGCTCAGAAGACCCTAGCTGCTTATATCATTCTGACAGCACCAGGTGTCCAGATGAGTTTGGGAAACACTGTGACTGTAGTCATTAGTCCATAGGAGGCAAGTCACTGGACATAAGTAGATACAGGAATCTAGACCCATCCTGTCCTGTAGGGATGGCCAGGCTGGTGGAACCCGGCTAGGCCACAACCTGTACTAGTTTAAATTAAGCAACTGCTGAATGTAACTGAGCTGTTAATTTCCTGTTTGTACATTCCAACAAGGCTCTTGTCTCATTAGGGGTTGTATAGAAGATTGTTGAGAGGAACTAGAACCGAGCCAGGTCCTCGTCACTGGAAGCTCAGACAGTACAATATGGTGGATGCACATCCCAGAATACTTACCATAGTGTTTCATTTGGGAGCAACAATGTAGGTGAATCTTACTCATGACTGCCTCAGTGGGAAAAGTGTCGAACTGGGACATCTAACATAATGAAACCATGGTGAAAAATCAGAATCCCTGCCCCCAAGAGGCATATTTATAAAAATGTAAATTAGTAACTTAAAAACAATCCATCTTCCACACTGTGGATGGCTGGCATACAGAGTGAGCAGAATGGCAAGATGAATATAAAGCCATCTCACCAACAAGCATGGCAAAGGAATCCACAGCTGCATACTGGCCCCAGCTGCCTCTGTGTCTGAGACCGGCTCTGCTCCTCTCTTCCAGATACATAGGGGTCATTCCCACACAGATCCCTCTTGCAGCCTGGTATTCTCCCACACCCAAGCCCATTCTGTCAATATGAACATGGGACTTTCTCCTTCAGGAATCTGCCTTCAGAAATTCTCTGATCATCAAACCCCAAGTCTTCCTCTTCTCCTATATCCTATCGCCTCTGGATTCGGAGCCCCCCTGTTGCAGGGATCACACATGACTTTGGCATCGGCTGCTGCTATGCGAAGGCGTGAAGCAGAAGGAAACGGTGCCTATGGCGCGCCAGCCTGTACTGGTCCACCAGCTGGACCGAGCACTCGCCTCCCGCTCTTGGAGACCCTCGGCATCTCCTACTATATTTTCAAGGGTCTTCTTAAAACCTATTGATCCTCCTTCACCTTTAAAACTCAGCATTCAGCTTCCAACTTGAGGCTAACCTACTTGGAAGAAGAATTTAGAGCTGAAGATACCAGGAACATTTTAAGAGAACAATTTGCAGGCCAGTGACCCTTATAAGTATTTTTATACCTAGTAGATAATGGCAGTAAAGATAACACACCTAATAAAGATCAGGTCTGTGGAATTTCATGCATGCTAAAATAGTAATGAACACTTTGGAGTTCACTACAGTCTCCTGTAGCCCGTGATTCAGCATATCTCCTCAGCAGCAGCAAGCTGGCATTCCTGGTTCATAAACACAAAGGGTGACAGTGACTACCACTGGCAGATTATCTGGTCTGTTTCCAGATGTGTGCGCACCCTGCAACCACATAGCAGAGAAACGTCATCACACAGTTGAGGAGATGGAGAATCAAAGGCAGTAAAGTGCCTTCCTCCAGGCCAGCAGCTTGTCAGGGGCAACACTGTTTCAAACCAGGTGCTTCTGAACAGTACCTCAGAAGACCTCACCAGGGAGGGTCAAGACTTTCTCCACAGAGGAGATTCACACAGTTACCCTTGACCATTGTTTTTCTAAAGTAATTGTAGCAATGCTTTCCATTTTCCCTTCAGGCTAAGTAATTTTACCTCCTTCCCCTCTAAGTTCTTCTTGTCCTTTTGAATATGAACTCTCAGAGTGGAAATCATATGGAAGCATCTGACCAATAGGAAGGATCAGAGTAAGGATACGTTCTCTGAGCACTAGCCAAGGTGGGCTAACTGCCATGCCCTCCTTGAAGTTGAACACAGTAGGAGCCCGTGCCCACTCCCTAAGGTTCTTGCAATCCGCCTTCCCCGTGGTGGCTCAGGGACCCAGGCTTTGCTGCTGGCTTTACCATCCTCTACAGCTCTGATTCCATCCGTATGCTGCTGGCGAGATAAAGGAGAAGGGAATGCCGCTCTATGAAGAAGTAGCTGAGAGCCACTCCTGGGGACGGGCACATCTCAAGCGCCACTAGAATCCGATGTGGCATGTTGGGGCACCCATGGTGCCAGCTCTCCTGGGGCCCAAGACAGGTTTAAGACCAGCCTGCACACAGCAAAAGCCTGTCTCAAGCAAAACAAATATTATCAGATTTTGGGTCTAAAGTTGTCTACATCTTTCAATGAGATGAATCCAGGAATGTGGTCTTGTGTGTCCAGAAAGAATGTGGCCTCAGTTTGCCTAGAATAACCAATATCGAGCAGTCCTTGGGTGTTGTATCCAGGACTCGGAGTGTGGGGTAGGGTTAGGGTTGCTCGTAGGAGCAGTAGGGACTTGGCTTACTTTTGCCATCATAATTGTATTTACCGTTTCGGTGCAGTCACAAAGAAAGGTACAAAGAATCCTCTGGAAGCTCCCAGGAAGGCCACTGAGGTACAGCAACCATCCAAGGAAGAGAGAGGTAAACGCCTGAACGTGATCTGTGGGACCAGCAAAGAGGAGTGGACGGGAGGACCCTCTCAGAGGTGGGCTGGGTGCATAGTGTATCTGAGGAATTAGGGAGAGGGAACAGCAAGTGACAGTGGCTCCCACACTCTAGGACTGGGCACCAGGAATGCAGTGGTAGCCATAATTAGCAAGAGCCCTGTTAGAGGAGTTCCCAGCAGGAAAGGGAGGGAGATGTGTGGAGACAGGGAGAGGGATGCACGAAACTTAAGAGAGCTGAAACAACTCCCTTCAGTTTGGGAGGATGGCTGTGGACTTGCTCCCATTGTTGCATGTGCTTGCTTGGGCTACTTGGTTGTAAAACAAAAAAAGGATTTTAGAGATAAGGCCTAGTTCTGACTTGCCACTGGCTGGGTGACAGTAGGAAACTCTTCCCTTGTTTTTGTTTGTTTGGTGTGTGTGTGTGTGTGTGTGTGTGTGTGTGTACATGTCTATGTGTGTATGTGTTACCTTATTGATCACTAAACTAAGGCTGTGACGATAACCTTCAAGACACATCTCTCAAGTGGGTGTGTCCTAGCACAAAATGAAAAGTTCCCTAGAAATGAGGGGGAAAATACAATAATATGCACACAAGCATTTAAGTGTATATTTATTAGTTAGGTAACTTGACAGCCGGAACATTCATGGATGGATGGGTAAATAGATGATGGATAGATGGATGGGTAGATGAGTAGATCCTGGGTGGTCGGATAGATAAATGATGATAAAAACATTGATGAGTACATGATGGACAGATGAATGGACGGACGGACAGAGACAGATGGATGGATAGACAGACAGATGGACAGAAGGATGGATGAAAAGAATATGTATGACTTATAATGCTAACACAGAACTTTCTGTGACGAATCTTCCACCTTCCAATAATGCCTCCTTTCTTCATTTCTTGATTTCCCTTAAAAGTAAACAGTACCCATTTTGAATTTTTCAATAGAAACTTGAAGCTTTTCATATTTCCATTGTCCTTGCCTTCCATTGTCCTACGCATTCTGACACCCCGTTTTTTAAAAGTTCTCCTAATCTATAAAAACCAGCCATCTAGGGATGACTTTCCCAGCCATTACCTCTGGTGGCGGGCGGTCTGAGCTGCATTTGCAGACCCCTGCGTTGCTTGTGCATAGCCTCACCAAGCACACAAAGCGCCTCATGTCCTGTGAAAGGTGATCCCTTCCCAACCCAGAAATTACAGGATTTGCTGCCGAGGACCTTCAAAGACTTCCCAAATGTCCTGTTCTGTCCTTTCTCCTTTATTCTTTTCCTTCTCTCACATCCACCCAAAAGAAAGAGAAAGAGTGGGAGGAGAGAAAATTTGTTCTCCATATGACATTTCTGCTCATGTTAGTAACCTTTAATCCCACAATGCCTCCTTCTGGCACTGAACAGAGGGCCAAGTCTTCTGTCACGTGGTCATAGAACTGTTGTCCATGACAAATTCTGTCTTCTAAAGAGAGACCTGCAGCTGGCAGGCTTCAAGGTCAGCCACTCTAATGCTTCCTTCAGTACGTGATCAGATGACACACAGTAAACTGAGCAGTATAAGCGGGGGGGGGGCTGGCTGAAGCTTGTAGAGTAACAGCCATTTCCCCACAGGAAAATATGAGGCTAGACAGCAATGGCCCCAACCATAACGTGTGCCTCCTAGTCGTTGGAATATGATGTTCTTTGTCCTCAGGGCTAACACTGGACCATTGGTTGGTTTGTACTTATGAGAGAACCATGTTTCTTAGCACAAGATACCAGGATTACTGTTATACAGGGAAGATGGCTTAAGTCCTGTCTGAAATTCAGGCTTCAGTTTTGTTAGTCTTCAGTAGAAGTCACAGTTTTTCAGGTGAGCTTGCTCCTGAAGTTAACTATGGAGGACAGCATCAACAGTTCTCCATGCTGGTGACTGAACTGAAGCCAGCCACCATCATCGGCCTCAATCATCAAGTCAGGACACAACCTGTACCTTCCAAAAAGGCCCGGCATGGTCTAGAGTTCTCTCTGGAAGAAGCTACAGGACTAAATCCGTGCTGGGTGAGAAAGGTTGGATGCCTTGGTCTCTCAGCAAGTCAAGCGCAGGGTGAATACCGTGCATCAAATGTCCGTGCAAGCACCGAACAGCTGGATACAAGAAGAAAGAGACAGCTTAATTTAAACAGGAAGTTGGGCCATCAAAGTTAAGGAATTCCCAACGGAAGACATGCTGAGTCATTTCTATACTACAACAGCAGCAGCAATGGCGTGGCCAGCTCATGAGTTCTTTTGGCTCCCAATCTTGGGGAACTATGGAACCATTGCTTGGGACCCAGGGCGAAGCAGCACCTCACAGCAGAAATATATGGTAGAGCCAAGGAGTGGCTGCCTCTTAATCCCCATTGTTGTCGGCATTCTGGTGATGATGTAATAGCTCTTATCTCCTCCCAAAGCACCACCTTCATGAGCAAATCTTTACCCAGAGCCTTTGGTGGACATTCAACCCCCATACTAGAGCAGAAGAGCACTAGAGAAGGGTGGCTTGAGTCCATGTTCAAGCTGACAAGGGAGGGGAGTAAGAGGAGCCTTATGATGCAGCAGACAGGGATGGGAGAGGCCGTGAGAGACTAGCACTCAAAGAAGACACCGTGGGGCAAACATAGATAGGTTTTATTTTTCCTGTGGGAAAGACCAGCCCATGGATGTTGTCTTTTCTCTGTGAGGGAGTTGAGGCCATACAGTAGGGGTAAGCTTTGAAAGTTTACATGGAGGGTGGCTGAGTGTCCCCGATGTGAGTGAGTCACAGAGCCTGACAAGATCCATGGAGGTAACAATGGGTCCTGCAGTATCTCTGCCATCAGAGGCCGGAGATACAGGAAAATATTAGAGTCTTCCCAGGCAAACTGAACCACGTAACATGAGGCCACGGGAATCAGGAAAGAAGAGGGAGCTGAGTGTTTGCAGATCCACTCTCCGTGGTCAATGCGCAGACCCTTCACAGTCTCTCCGAGCTTTGTGTTCAGTCAAGGAGACCCTGTGCCTTGGCGGCATTGACTGGCCCTAAGCCAGTGTCTTTGCTACACTTTCCCTAAGCTGTGGGCCTGCCCCTGTGTGAGCTCAGTCCTCCAAGCATCCTCACCAACAGCGAAGCCAGTGAGTCAAGGCTTCTTGGCTTTTGTTTGGAGTCGCAAGACTGAGAAACACAGACTGGTGTGACCTGTAGAAAGACTCCAGAAATTTCTAGATCCAGGGCCTACAGAATATGTATATAGTATAAATGGTATTACACAATTCTTAAAAGGAGCATAGATTTGCCTTTTGATGTTTAAAACTGCGAAAATGTGAATTGTGTGTATTTGACAAAATTGGAGAAGAGTTAAGAAAAATAAGATACCCATTTACCCATGTTCTTCACTCAATTCTGCCTTCTCTTCACTGCTATCCACAAACAATTTATTGTGTAGCCACTTGCCCTAATTCTCCATTATTACAATTTCTTATGTATTAGGAATGCCTGTTTCTATATTGGTTTGTATTTTATATAATATATCAGACAACATATATTTTTCTATAATTGCTTTTTTCCCTCAAGAAGCCTAGCTATATTTTTGTTTTTAAATTTTTATTATGAAATACTAAAAATGCAGATAAAACCTTCTAAGGAGGTAATGTGTACCACCAGCCAAGTTCAGGGTTTGGGGTTTGTTTGTTTGTTTTGTTTTATTTTCTTCCTAAGCCTACATCTTCCTGCATTGTCATAAGAATGCACTTCCTACCACTGGCACATCCTGGGCTCTGGGAATCCTGAGCAAGAGCGATCATATTTGCCTCAGCCCTACCCTTACCCTCATCTCCACCCCACCCCCACTCCCTCCTATACCCCCACCCCACCTCCACCATCATCCCCCTCCACTCTCATCCCCACCCCACCTGTCCTCAATCCTCACCCCCACCCTCATCCCCACCTCTACCTCACCCCCACCCTCATCCCCACCCTCACCTCTACCTCTACACTCACCCCACCCCTACCTCCTTCCCATCCCTCCTCCACCCTCACCCCACCCCACTCTCATCACCACCCCTACCTCACCCCATCTCTCCTCCACCCTCATTCCTCCTCCACCCTCATCTCCACCCCTACCTCACCCCCACCCTTACCTCTACACTCATCCCAAATCCACCCTCATCTCCACCCTCATCCCACTCCTTCCCACCCCCACCTCCACAAAGTGAAGTCACAGTGACCCCAAATCCCAGTAACCCTAAGGAGACAATCTACTAGCTGACTGCCTAGCGTCAACCCTTATGCTTCAGCCTAAAAGTAGTGCACCTGAAGAAACCAGCGCAGCTTGATCTGAGGAGAAGTTCGGGCTGAGCATTTGCAATCTGAACATCTGTAACCTCCAAAATCAATGCTCAAAACACTGGACTTTGGAACATTTCAAGGTTTAAGATTTTTCAGGTTGGGGATGTTTGGGTGAAGTCTGTGGAAATATCGCCGGAACTGAGCGACTGAAGTCAGAAGCACTCTGGACAAAGGGCGCTCCCTGAGCCTGCTATGCAAGCTGTGGCACTCATGCACCCTATCTTAACAATGAACAATGAGAAACACATCCGCTTGAGATTTAGGGTCATTTGTATGCAGTTTAATTGGTTACCCAACATCAGGAAGAACACTTCACTGGATTTAACGAAAACCACATTGCTGGCTCCTGAAGCAACAGCATGAAGCAGTCCGTCTTGTAGCACGCTGGCGTGCGAGAGCGGTTAGAACTCTGGCGTGCGAGAGTGGTTAGAACAAGGGAAGGGAAGGGGCTGTGATCTTCTGCCCCCAGACCACTTTTCCAACTAATAACGGCCATTGTAATAATTACTGCTTGGCTCAATAAGAATTCGCCCCTTTAAACACACGGAATCACTGGCCGCCCCTGTTGTTGCTTCTGATGTTTTGGCACGACATTTAAAAAGTCCCAGATTTTTAATGAAGGTCAGATTCCTTCATAACAGGAAAACATCTGTCATAAACACTGTACAAATATTTATAGGGTGAAGCGGGCGGTGGACAGCTTCCCCTCTCTCCTTTTTAATCACGCTTGAATGTGCAAAGACAAACAAGCAAACAGCAAACACAGCAGGTGACAGAACGTGCCAGGAGGCACAGCCGCACAGAGAACCTCCAAAGGCATCCTCAAAGCAAGCAAACTGTTGTGTGCAGTTCCTACCTATGAGTTATGCCGCCGGACGCTTTGGTTTATGTTATTTAATGGCAGTCTCTTTTCCTTTCTGGTTTCTGTTTGGTTGTGCTGGGAATTGATTGCATGCCCATGATACCTGGTGGTGAGTTCCCCACGCTGAGCTAACCCTCTAGTCCTGGTGGTGGTGGTAGTGCTTCCTCTTCCTCTTCCTCTTCCTCTTCCTCTTCCTCTTCCTCTTCCTCTTCCTCTTCCTCTTCCTCCTCCTTTCTTCTATATTTTAGTATAGAGTTTATTCAGAACATGGGAGGGGAATTGATAAGGTAGTAGAGACAGAGAATGGTGTATGTGGGTAAGTAGAGGCTGGCCATGAGCACATGGAGAGAGGGGGGGGAATGGGGAGAGAGGGTAAGAGGCGGGAGCAAGAGCATCCCCCTCCTCCTCCTTCTTCCTTCTCCTTCTCTGCCTCCTCCTTCTTATGAGAAAATACTAGAGTCGCAAATGTGTGACTTTCTCCTGATAAACACCTCCCCATATTTAATCTACATGACATAATTCGATATGCCATGTTCACTATACACCACAGTGAGCTAATATTTACATGACGCCAAAAAAACAGACTAAAACATTTAAATCAGCTCCTCCCTCCACAAAAAAAGAAAACGGAAATTGCAGCGGATGTTGCTGCTAACGTTCAACTTTAGAAAAGTCTGCCTTTCAACTCTACCCGCCCCCCCATTTCTACTGTCAACATTAAAGAAGAAAGAAAGAAAACTGGAACAAAAATGAGAAACAAAAACACAGAAAATCAGATTTGCACAATAGAGCTCACATTGTATATGGAGGGGAAGAAATAGCTCTGGAGGTCTTTATTAGGAGAAAGTTCTCAGACTCATGATGCGAATGACCCAGCTTTCCAGGCCT
>NC_034605.1:62747555-62752555 GCF_900095145.1 Mus pahari | reverse complement strand
TTTTTTTTAAAATGGGACCCTCCTAGGAGCAGCAAGTCCCCATCACAAATAAACAAATAATTAAAACAAGAAAAGGCCTGAGTCAGGACCCAGTTTCAGATGAGGCTTGTGGGACAGATTTGAGACTTGGCAAGAGGTGTCATTCTTCCCTTGCCTCGGGAGAGAGGCTAAGAATAGAAACTGGTGTCTGATGGTCACTTCTGAGTTGCATAATTCTGTTTATGGCTCCAGAAGAAACCAAGAGAACCCGAGTTTGGGGAGCACCAATCTGATGATGCTACAGAACTCAGTCTTTCAAACAGGACAAGAAAAGTACAACATAGAAGCCAAGCCATGAGACCTGATAAAGACCAAAGGGGGACCCACCAAGAAAACAGTCAGCCATGTGTTCAGAAAAGTTCCGAGTTATCAGGACCCAGAGTCCCAATGGTCCAAGCGGGGGCCTTCCTTCCTCTTGAAACTCTGTGTGGAGCTTGCCCATAACTCATAAGCCTGCCCCATGAACTCTGCTATAGTCAAAAGACAGTTTATAATTGTGCTTTGCTCTCTGTATGTCTAGATCCTTGGAGAGATGCCAAGTGACTCGCAGAGCCTTCCCTCAGCTTCCCCAGGATGCCACTGGCAGAGGGGACAGAGTGGACACTGGGGGGTCAAACAGCTGGAATGGGATCCTAGCACCACCACCTACCAACTGTGTGAGCCTGGGCAAGACCCTTCGAAAGCAGTGTCTTCATCAGCAGAGGGGACCTGATGAAGATGCCTGTTCTCTTGGATGGGAGTGTGAAGCTGGGATTCAGGCTCCTGAATACCGGAGATCCCAGGTAAACTGAAGCTACTGTTCTGACACCTCACTGAATGGGGAAAAGGTCTTTCAATGATTACTTAAGCAGAGGTTTATCCTTACTTCACAAGAGACTTTAGTAAAGCACACAGATGCTTACATTTAAGGAGATGGTCCACCAAATGTTGTTGGCTATTCTCCCCAGGCTAGTCAACTCATACATACTGCTTGGTTCTGTCAACTAACAACTCTCTCCTCCACAAACTGCTGTTTTCAACTCCATAGTATACAAGGGCAGCTCTGCCTGTTTTGAAAATCTCTTAAGAGCACCTCAGAATTTAGAACTGGAAAATGTCCTTATCCCCAACTTTGTAGATAAGGAAGGAGCTGAAGTCAGCAATGTGGAGGGATTCATGCAAGGTCACAATGGCGTCCACTAGCATTTGGAATGAAGACTTAGGTTGCTTGCTTTCCAGTGGCCTCCTCTTCTTCTCCTTCCTCCTTCCCATTTCCTTCCTCCCCATCTTCCTCCTCCTCTGTCTTCCTCCTCCTTTATCTTCCTCCTCCTTCATCTTCCTCCTCCCATCTTCCCCCTCCCCTTCCTCCTTCTCTCCTTCCTCCTCCTCCACCTTGTTTACTAACCCCATCTTTTTCTCTTTTAACAATGTTATTATATTTAAAACAGAATTCAGAATCAACAAACTGCTGTAAAAACCAGCCTTATCTACTGGACAGATGTACCAGACTCAGTCAGAGCCTCTGGCTAAACATTAATGAAGAGTTTGGTCTCTGAGTGTCTGCCACCTCTGGGTGCCAGCGGCATGTTTGTGATTACCCCAAAACTAGGGGGAATTGATGAATTTGGAAAGCATTCTTGGAGGATTTTGCTAAAGAGGAAAAGAGGGCATCTGGCATGTGTTGGTTGGCATATTATTCAAGAGGAGCACAAAATATGAAATACAAATTGTCAAATTCAAGGATGAGATGTTCAGGGCTGCTGAGCTGGGAAACCTGCATTCTGGTCAGGCCTGAAGAATAGTTTCCATCCATCCCCAGAGCTCACACTGCTTTGCCTGGTTAACTTGGGCTTCAGAACTGGGGCAAGACATCCAGGTGATTGTGGTTACCACGTGTCATTAAAAATATATCCCATGACACTCCATCTACCCCTTCATCAGGCTTCTATGAATGGAGGCTCCAAGGCAGAACAAGAAAGAAAAAGAAAAAAGAAAAAAGCTGACCAAGTTGGACACCTGAAACATGGATGTCTTTTAAGGGAGGGGCATGGCTGATAGCTATTGAGATGGCTCATAGTTAAAGGTGACTACTGCCAAGCCTGTCAACTTGAGTTTGAGTATCAGAACTGGCAGGGTGAAAGGAGAGAACCTGCTGCTGAAAGCTGTCCTTTGAACTTCACATGTAAGAAACAGTGTATGCTCACTCATATTCCCATGTGTAGAGAAGAGATTAAGTCATATATATTGTGACAAGGGCTATGGAGAAGAGATGGAGTCATATATAGTGTGAAAGAGTCTATGGAGAAGAGAATGAAGTCCTCTGCAGTATGGAGAGATCTACAGAGACAGCCTCAAGCCACAGCAACTAGAAGACTTGCCACCCATCTTGCCCCATATGAGGAATCCTTGCCCAGGCCACTGCTTCCCAAGCAGCTAAACCTGGAATGCAGCCCAGATGCTTCCAGTTGTGGGAGGCAGACCCAGGGTGGGAAAATTCAGGAGTCCCTTACAGATGGCAGCCACTTTGTCTCAATGTCAACAAAACAAACAAATAACCCTGCCAGGCAAACACAGTAGAATGGGTGGATATCTTTAAAGCTAACACTTTCACTTAAGAGCAGTATTTATTTATTCCTCGGTGATATCATACAAGCATACAAAGTAGCTTGATCATATCCACAGGTAACCTCCTGCCCAACCTCATTTCACATTTTTGGGGCTCAGCTTCCTCTTCAGAAACATGGGCATTAGAATGGCAAGGCTTTGCTGTGAGATCGCAGACACTGGGAGTGGCAACACACACTTGCAATTTCAGCTCTCTGTGGGTTGAGGCAGAAGGAACACAAGTTTGAGGTCAGCCTAAAATATAAGGCAATTCCCTGTCTCAAAAACAGGGGCAAAAATCATAATGACAAGGACCCCAACCTTCTGAGGTAGGTCCATCTAATGCCATTTGCTGTCATTTTGCTGATAACAAGAGGTTTGGGTATTTAAGTAACTTCTGAGGTCAGGCAGCCCCTAAATAGCAAAGTGGCTTTGAAGCTCTGTAGTGTGTGCTACAGAATATATATTCAAATAGCCATTAGCACAAGGCACTGGGGATAGAAAGTAACCAAGGTCAGGGCATGTGACCACTCTGTAGCAACTCCATCAGTGGAAACAACTGAGAAATAAAGAGAGACAAAAAGGAGTCTATTTAGCAGGTTAGAGGAATGTTACAAAAGAGGTAGGGTTCAGATTAGTGTGGAGCCCTCCTTGCCTCAGAGCAAGCTTGCCCCTCACCTTCTCTTGGCACCCTCATTACTCCAGCAAATTAAGAAGTGACATAGGATCACCCCCTCCTGCCACTTTACCCTGAGCCCCACTCTCATTTAGCCAGGTTAAACCATCTTCCTTAATTACCAGTGGGAGCCCAGTCTTGCACAGGCAGAGCATGGATGATCAGTTAAAACAAGGGACCTTTGTCTGGTGCACACAGTTAGGCATCACAGTCACCTTAATTATGCAATGATGTCACCCGCTACCCGGGGGGAAGTTCTGAAGCTTAAACCCTGGGAGGCCCATGAGTAATGAGCACTGTGTAGTTCACTGCCTCGCAGAGCAGAGTGGCTGCACATGGGTAACTAGAAGAGTAGACTGGGGGGGGGGGGCAGAGAATTGTGGTCAAATCTTGATTCTGGCATCCTTGAGCCATGTGATGTTGGGGAAGTTCTCCCCATTTGGGTAATAAAGTAAAAGTGTGACTTATGTGGTTGGGGTGATGGCTCAGCTGATAAAGTTCTTGTCACACAAACATAAGGACCCAAGTTCCCATCCTCACACCTGCATAAAAAGCCTGGTCAGGTGTACCTGATATCCCACCACTGGCCATGAGGACACACAAGAGGGTCACTCCATCCAGTGGTGAGCTCCAAGTTCAATGAGACCATGTTGCACAATACTGAAGTGGAGATCGATGTCAAGGCCAGCTTTAGAATGCATGTGGACACATGAACACACACACTCATGTGCGCACACACACACACACACACACACACACACACCACAGAAAGAGAAAGAGAGAGCACAAAATAAGGTAAAGTGATTGAAGAAGACACTGATGTCCAACTCTGGCCCCCACATGCATGCACACACCCCACAGCCCTACACAAAGAAACCATTTCCCACAGGATGGAGAGATGCCAGCGAAGCAGGGTGTCCAAGCCTAGGGCTGTTTTCAGAGAAGAGAGTCACATCTGTAGCAAGGGGACCCTGGCAGTAAGAAGATCCCCTCCCTTGCCACCCAAGGAGAACACAACTGGAACTTCCTGTCACTAAGGCCTGGCCTCATGATCAAGTCACATCACTTCTGTGGCCTCATCTCATATAATGCACACTTACATAGGCCAGGCTTTGCTTGAGGACCCTGACTAGCAGAGTGTGTTCATTTACTCCTAAGCACAAATGGAAGACAAATGGCAGTTGGGGCACTGATGAGGCCTGTGGTTTCTTCTGGACAGAGAGAAAGTTTGATCACCAGCTGCTTCCAGGGCTAAGCCAGTCTCTTCCCTAAGGGGAGGGGCTGCATCCCTGTTCATCCTGTCTTCTTAAAAGCACATGAGCTGCTGGGGCAACATAGTCCCTTCATCTCCTCATCTCTTCCTTGCTGAGGGTGGATAAAGGCACCTGTCTCCCTCCTCTTGGGCCAGTAGGAGAGCCAGATGTCTCAACTCTGCACTTTCCACAATGTCCCCTGTCAGCCAGCACACAAGCACTGAATCTCTGGTCTCCCTCCTGCAGTGACTCCCAGCACTGGGGTTTCAGCCTTTCCCAAGAACAGGTAGGGAGTTTCCTGCCTCTGTTCAGGTGGTAAGAACACCCAGGCACTCACTGGGATGTAAGCACAAGGGAACAGAAGTGTCACTTGGTGGGACTTTCTGAATGTAGGTACACTGACGTATGTAATCACACACCCACACAGGTGATCTCTCTCTCTCTCTCTC
>NC_034605.1:62709757-62747355 GCF_900095145.1 Mus pahari | reverse complement strand
GGATGGTTGTGAGCCACCATGTGGTTGCTGGGATTTGAACTCCAGACCTCCGGAAGAGCAGTCGGGTGCTCTTACCCACTGAGCCATCTCACCAGCCCACCTATATTCTTATATGGAAAAATACTCATAAGTATACACTCACCCTCAGATGAACACACTTCACAGTCTCAACCTTAAGCATACAGACTTCCCTCTCACAGAGCCATAGGCACGCTCATTCACACACAGTCATCAATGCACACACATGGAAACATACACCTTTACACTCACTCACACATTGCCACACATGCACACACACACACACACACACACACACACACACAGCCATGCAGGGACATTGCCCCCCACCACATGGGCACACTCACTCACACAGAGCCATACACGCCCATACACACACAGGCACACGCCCATTCATCCTCCCACGGACATCAGCACACTCACATGCATTTGCACAAACTCACATGCCCTACACCATCCACAAAGGACATAGAACTCCTCGTGTACCGAGCTCCATCTCCACCAGTCGGTAAGAGATCCAAATCCTGTGTGGAACTTTCTGGAGATGACAGGGGGTGAAGCTTTTTAATGATGAGGGAACAGGCTTGGCACTGAGGCATCAGGAACCAAGTCACTGAGCTGACATGGCTTCATTGAATCCAGAGGCAGCCCTGGTATTTTATGCTTTGGGGAGACATCCCACCATGAAGACAAGGCCACCCATGGAACGTTGCCTTCTTGCTAATCCTAGGCTTATTGACAGTGTGAGTTCTGGGAAACAAATGTCCCAGCCTTGCACATGACAGTGTCCTGGTGGGTGAGCTCTTCCTGGTTTGGGAACTCTTGAGAACACCTGGGAGAGGCTACACCCAACCATAGTGAGCGTGGCACTCAGGTGGCCGAGCCTTATGTGCGGAAAGTCAAACCCCAGTCAGGACACTGGGAAAGGGGGGCATCTCAGCCATCTCCCAGCCCACTATCCCACCCTGCTGCATGAGTGGGCTGTTGGAGACCCCAGCCCACTGGGGACCATGTGGGTGGGGTAAGACAGTGCCCAGCTCTGTGTGCCAGCTCTTCTTACTGAAGAGCCACATGCGTTGTCATGTCAAATGAGGAAAATATTTTGTTTTCCACAGAGCCTGGGGGCTTCTCATCCTGGCAGAGATGATACACACACCAGAGCACTCACTCGGGCTGCCTTGGAATTTGAGCAGACTAGCGAAGACTGGAGCCCTCAAGACCAGGCAAGCTGCTTCCACTCAGATGAGTCAGCGGTCCACTCTTTTTTTTTAATTGGGGCTCATCAGAGCTACAATTTCCACTCTTATGAATATGAGAGACATTTTTTTAAAAACACACTCCTTTGTCTGACACGAATGTGCTAAATCCTTCTATGATGGCCTTAAATTATTAGTCACTTGGTTCTCTAGCTAGCAAGGCCAGAGAACGCACGCACATTTCCCCAAACCTCATCAGCACACACAAACTCCCCTTCTGCCACACTGACTCCCCCTCCTGAGAGATTCCTGAGCCCAGCTGCCTTCCTGAATTCCTTCTCCCTCCTCTCCCTTGCCCTGCACTTGTGGCACAGAGCCACACTTCCATGGAAGCGAGTCACACCCCTCCCAGAAAAGCATCACACCAGAGTTAAACAGGATAACAAAAGGAACAGGAGCTGTATCCCCTCAGGGCTCTGGAGGCTGTGAGGAAGGTGTGGGAAGGTCCACAGTCCCATGCATGCCCCAGGGAGGGTCTGTCTGTCTCCCTGGCTGTGGCAGCATTACCCTAGTCTCTGGCTCTGTCTTCAACTCTCTTCTCATGTATGCCTCAACCATCTTTCTCTTATGAAGACAGCTGTCATTGAACTCTAGCCCACTAGGGAATCTTTTTCAACCTCTTTAACTGATTGCAGCTGCAACGACCCCTTTTCCAATAAAGAGACAAGAGTCTACAGATCCATAGGTCCAAGAGATTGGACACAAGTCTTTCCTGAAGCCACCATTCACCAAATAATTGCCACAGCACACAGAACAACAACCAGCAATAGCATACAATGTAGACATGACATTCCAGACTCTCTATGTAGGCCCCTCAAATACATAGATTAAAATAACTTTCCCATTTGGGTTACAAATTCCCTCTGTGCTTGATACTCTAGGGCAGGTAATAGCGGCTAAAAAGCATAGTCCCCTCTGGCCCACTCAAAACCAGCTGTGATGTCACCCTTGCTCCACCAAGGTAGCCAGGTAGTCCTCTGAGTGAGCCACATTGCAGTGAATAGCCTCTCATTCATACCCCTGCCCAAGGAAGCTGTGCTCAGGCACAGTTACCACAGGCAGCCAGTGGGCAGTGGAGAGGGCATGGTAAAGGCAGTGGGTTTTGCCTGTCTCCAGGGCAGCAATGGGACCAGGTACCATGTCAACACATCTAGTTGCAAGACTCATTCATGAGTTTATCTGTCTGGCTTCTCTTATGTGTCTCCCTTAACAGTGGCATTAGTTCCAGGGTCTGGGATAGAAGGACAGTGTTTAAAACCTGTTGTTGCCTAGCTCCGTGCTGTAGTGGGCACTTGTAGTGGCACCAAAGATCCTGGTATCCCCCTGCAAGGCTGCATGGGGAGTGGGTGAGTACTGAGGACAGGGACATCCTAAGGCCTCTGTGCTGTCATTTTATAATAACAAGTCTGACGTTCTGAGAAGATACATGAGGGGGGAAAGTTCAAGCATTGTTGTGGTGGTCTTCATCGTGGGCATACTCTAGAGGGGAAGTTCCTCAGTGCTATATAGGTCAGGCTGCTGAGGCACGCAGGGCCTCGTGGCATGTGCACACACACACACACACACACACACACACACACGGACATACACACATGAGAACACAAGCAGGAGCATACACACACACACACAAACATACAAACAGGAACACACATACACACACACATACATACATACATACATACATACATACACAAGAACACAAGCAGGAGCATACACATACACACACACAAACATACAAACAGGAACACACATACACACATACATGCACACACACATACATACACAAGAACACAAGCAGGAGCATACACATGCACATACACACACACAAACATACAAACAGGAACACATATACACACATACATGCACACACACATGCACGCACACACACAAGCACACAAGCAGGAGCATACACACACATACACACACAAGCACACAAGCAGGAGCATACACACACATATACATGCACACACATGGACACACATACATACACACAAGCAGGAGCATATACACACACATACATACGTACATGTACAGACACACATACCCACACAAGCAGGCACACACACACATATACACGTGCACACACACACACACACACACACACACCTTTTGGTGCTCATGATCAGCCAGTTTGTGGTAATAGCTTGGCCTAAAGAAGCCAAGACTTTGCTTCTTCACTGGCTTCCTGTTCTCCTCCCTTAGTAACCTAAGCTCCATCCATAGGCCTTATTCCCTGCTCCATAGATAGTTGTCTCCCATCTGAGTGGAACAGAGCTGAGGATGTAGCTGGAAACAATCTTGGACTTATGGTCCTCCTATCTGTGACTCCAAAGTTCTGACTACAGGCAAATGCCATGATGCCCAGTTCATGTGGTGCTAAGGATCAAACCTCAGATTTGGGCGTGCCAGGTAGGCAGCCTGCCCACTGAGCTATGCCCTATGCCTCACACTCTCAATCTCCAGCTCTGGTGTCCCCTCTCCAAGTGATAAGACTTTAAGATACCAGGGTAACTCCAAAGCCTGCTTTCTTACAGTTGGGGTGTCCTTCATCACCCCACCCCACCCCAACCACACTTGACTTTCTGTTTCCTGTGGCCTGGAGAAAGACAGTAGGATGCTAACAGGCTAAAAGATGGCACCGTGTACCTGTCCACCCACAGCTCCAGGAGACCAACTAAAAATTAACTCTGGCACAGCAGGGGTTAAGGGTCCAAAGACTCGGAGAGAGCGATCCCTTTTCATGGCTTTTCTGACAGGCTGAAGCTGATCCAAACCTCGTTTAATGAGCACTTATTGTCTACAAATAAGCTCATAGGGCATCCTCCTATGTAATTAAACCAGAAAGGAAGCATTTGCTCTAACCTGATGGTGTAGCTCAAGAATTAATTGTGGGATTATTTGAAATTACAATCTTGTGATCTGTTCCCCGAAGAGGAAAGAGGGAAAAAATTACTAAGGAGTCTCACTCTATGTGATTTTTTTTTTTTTTTTCTGGATTTTGTTCCCTTTTATTCTTGGAAAAACTTCAGTCAGGCTGCACTGATAACATGCAAACAGAAGGAGACTTTTCAGGGCAGCTTGCTACTACATATTGCTACATAGTTTCACAGAAGGCCAGACAACTGCTGATAATGGCTCAATTTAGCATATTTTTAACACCCCCTATTATTAAGCACTCTCCAAGTTTCCAGGTGGAGGATCGTGCCCCACAGTTATTTAAGGAGTCATTTCTGAAATCTGCTGTCAGAAGTGCCTGCTGACGACAGATGTTCTATCTCAAGAGCTGTGGCCAGAGGTCTGAGAGGGTTCTCTGACACCTGGTGCCCGTGGGTGGCACCGATTGCCAGAGGTTTCTTAAGGAGAAAGTGATTAGTCTCGGAACATTGGCTTGTTAGTGGGGATCCTCTGTTGTGGGTCTCTTCTGCTTCTTGTTGGTCCAGTTTTCTGACAGACGTTGCTTCCCTGACTGTCACACATGCATCTCTTCAGGCTGCAGGGAGAACAAACTTGTCTCTGCTCTAAAAATAATTACAACATATGTGTCATTCCTGACTGCACACTCTGAGCCCCAGGGACCAGGAGCAGATAGACAGATGTCTTTAAGAGGATCGGGCAGGCTGGGACCCTGTGCTCTCTGGCACCTGGGAGACTCCAGCCCTCTGGTGGAGCACTGCTTGGGGAAGCTGTGCTTGAGTTACTAATGCCCTGCCAGGGGCAAAAGAAACCCAGATTGCTGCCAAGAACCAGCTCAAGCTTGTGTTGCTGACACTTGTAAAAGTCTTGCTTTGACTTGCAGATGGAAGGAACAGATCTCAAGCTGAGCAGTGATGGACAGCGAGGGATGCCTGACACCTCCGGGAGATGCTGCTCTTTGTGGAAAGAGCCATTTCAAAGAGCAGGGTGAGGAGAGGGCTGGACTCCTGCTAGGTATGGGGTTCCCGCCCTGCAGCCTTCCCAAGTGCCACTTGAATGCCAGTCAGAATCCTGGCTGTCTCTTGAGTGTTGTAGGAATGGAAAATAAAGATAATTACCAGAGTTATACAATATGAGATGATTCGGTGCAGACCACGGGGATCGCAAATAGCTAGTGGGAGATAAATGGGAACCAGAAGAGCCATTTCACTTTGGGGATAAAGTTTAGTGGGAATTAAGAGTGATCTACTGGGTGATCAGTGTGCCCAATAGGAGCAAGCTGTCACCAGCTCAGCTTCTGCCTCAACGCTGCAGTGCTATGCTGGGGCATGTCAACAGTCAGTGGGAAATGCAAGACAAAATTCTTCCCAAGAGACAGAGTCACAAGGAACAAGCCTAACAATAACAAATCCAGGAGGAGAAGGGCATGGGGCACGATCTTCTTTCCAGAACACGAGTTCTGATATATGAGGTAGTTCTTTCTAAGAAACTTAGGTATTTCTTTGGTTTTTATAAAGTATATGAACCTTAAAAATTGGAAGTCCAAAAGCTCAAGCTGGAATCCTGTCCGGCCTGAGCCTGTATGCGGCTTGCCTTTGCTGTCTTGGGTGCTACGAATCATGTGTGTAATTCCCCTACAGTGCCCATAAACAAGGAAGTGGGCAAAATTCTCAAAAAAATAACAAAAAATGAGAGAGAGAGAGAGAGAGAGAGAGAGAGAGAGAGAGAGAGAGAGAGAACTTTTTTTTTAAAAGCTTTATTTATAATCTTAAGATATCTTACACTGTAGCTGTCTTCAGACACACCAGAAAAGGGTGTCAGATCTCATTACGAGTGGTTGTGAGCTACCAGTTGGTTGCTGGGATTTGAACTCAGGACCTTTTGTTAGAACAGTCAGTGCTCTTAACCACTGAGCCATCCCTCCAGCCCCAAGAGAGTGCTTCAACTGCCTTTTTGTGACCTTCAACACAGCAGCTGTCAAGATGAGTTCCAAACCCTTTATGTCTCCTGCCCTTCCCATATCTGTAGGGGCATTGTCTTTCTCTTGCTCCAAAAAGCTAAGATGGATGGAGAATGTTCTTTATCTTCCCATCAAAGGAAGATGAAGTTCCAGATGTAAAAGGTTAGCTGGTTAGCAAAGTGGTCCAAGAATACAGGGAGAAATATGCTATCCCCACAAGCAGGTGCTGGGCAGAAGGGTAAACCCAACAGCTGTTCCTACAGACATTCACTCTGGCAAGATAGCTGTCACCACGCTGAAGCTGGGCAATGCTGGCAAGAAGGAATCCTGGAGCAGAAAGCCAAGTCTTGCAACATAGGAAAGTAAAGGGGCAGATCTGAGGATTAAAGGACGGAACAGTTGCCAGAATGGACGGACCCTCCAAAGCACCTCCAGCGATACATACGTTTAAACATGCGGGAGGGATAAAGCTTATGTCTTCTGGGAGGGACTCGCCCGGGGAACCTACTCCAGTGAACTGGTCAGCAGAAGAGCAGTGTTTCTGATTTGAAACCATCACAAAGGTGAGCAAAGTCTACCTATACAGGACTTGAACAACAACAGAGAAAGCCAAGAGGTCCCTGGCTGTGGTTAGCAACTTTCAGACTCACTTTCTCTGGATGCATGTGCCTGCTTAAGCTCCTGGGAATGATCACCTGTGGCTACCCAGACCTCAACCCATCATTGTGAAGAGTGGGTCGGATCTGGGGTACTGAAGCACGACAGGCGTTGTGCAGGACTCTGATGTCTTTCGGCACTCAATGGGTGCTCTTAGGAGTGGCAGATAGATCTAGGGGCCTTAGGCCTGTCACCTGAACAAATATCTCCCTGTCAGACCACTGTCACTGGAGAAAACAGCTGAGATTTGCCTGAGCATCTGCTAGTGAATGAGTTACACAGTGTCAGCTCTCCCACTGGGTATCCACCCCATGCTCTGGTGTTATTTAATGTAAATGAAAAAAAGGAGACTAGCAGAGTTGTTTACTGGCCAAGTCAGTGGATAGGTCCTTTCAGCTCACAGATTACAAATCCTGATTACAAGCCCCAGATCACCTCCATAGCTCCCTCCTTGCAGGGACAGATATATGCACACCAGTCCCCATCTGCTAGGTACCAAAGCCACTGCTCTTGCTGGGAAGATGTGAGGGCAAGACAGTGCTGAGACACAAGACTACATCTGGCCTCTGGGAAGGGTAGGAGTGGCTTACCAGGAAATAGAGTGTGCTCTGTTCTCTGGCTCAGGGCTGCCTGGGAACGTGGAAACTGGAGGTGCCCTGGCTGCAGGTGTGCCACATAGGTATATAGACACACTGAACTTGGGCCAATTTCTGCAAAGGATGAGGTGAAAACTGAGTTGTACAGATAAGCACAGGGCTGTTTCCTGCCAGAAGCAACTTGTGTTCGATGCTGTACTTTACATTAAAACATGTAACAAGGAGTTGAATTTCCTATACCATAAAACTGGCAGGTCCAAACTTAAGTTATTTAGCTCTCTCTCTCTCTCTCTCTCTCTCTCTCTCTCTCTGTGTGTGTGTGTGTGTGTGTGTGTGTGTGTGTGTGTGTGTGTATACACATGAAGGTTATGAGCTTTTTGAGACAGGGTCTCTCACTGGGATTCAGGTTCTCGGATGAAGGTAGCTGACTAGCCAATAAGCCCCAGGGATTCACGCGTCTCTGCCCCACCCACTCCCAAGCAATGGGACTGCAGGCAGGCATCATCATGCCCAGCTTTGTATGCGTGCCGGCGGTCAAACTTGGGCCCCGATGCTTCAATGGCAAGCACTTTGCCACCGTTGCCTCGGCCACTAAACTGTCTACTTTCTAAACTGGGAGAACACGTATTAGGATTTCCAGCGTATTGTTACCCTCGAAGGTTTTTGTTTGTTTGTTTGTTTAAGGCATGTCAATTTCAAGTGGTCCGCAATGCCCTGACTGAGTGTGGCTATAATGCACTTCGTAAACAAAGGTGACCCATGGGCCCTGTAGGTGAGCGTTCATTACTGACAGGAGGTCATGATGTGTGTTGCACATCATGCAAATTTGAAAAAGTCCAAGAACATTTTAAAGGTGAATTTAAGAGAGGCTATCTTTCTCACTTTGTGAGAGGTTTTACATAACTAACTACGGTCATCTCTTTTATAGACACTGAACCCTTCATTTGAAATCACTGAAGTCCCAGGAGTTCTTCAGAGAGGCGAGGTTTCGATTTTACATTCAGAAACATTGTAAATCACTGGTATTTGGAAGCTTGGGGATTTGCTTTTTGAACTTCCTACTTTTGAAAACTGGAGTATAGAATCATTTCTGACTTATCTCACCCTCTAGGGCCAACTGACAGACGCAAAGTAAAGAAGTCAACCCAAGGTCAGGGTTTATCCAAACAACAAGAACCAGCAGAGTCAGCGCTTCTGCAAATTCCCCCAACGGCCATGATATATCACTTTCTAGGGTATAGACAACGAAAGGACTCCGAGTGGCTCTCTGTCAGCAGTGGATTCGTCAAAACCTTCCGGCAGAGTGTGGAGTGCTGCGTCCGCGGTAAAGAGCACTTGCTGTTCTTCCAGAGTCCAGTTCTCAGCACCCACACCAGGCTGCTCACTGCCACCTGGCTCCAGCTCCGGTGTCTCACACCTCCATGGATACCCACACTCATGTGCGCACACACACACACACACACACACACACACACACACACACGTGATAAAGATAAAATAAACCCCCAAACCTTCCAGGTCTGGCAGCACCACTCTGATTCAGTGAATTCATACAGATGTATCCATGACACCAAAGGGTTGAGATCATTTATTAAAGACCACTGAGCCCAGAGTGTTAGAAACGGCTGTTCTGCCTCACCTGCTTGAGTCAGGATTCATCAAGGTAATGGTCACAGGAGGAGACTGGAGAGAGAAAGTTCAATTTTAGAAAGACCTGCCTCTGCCTCTGCATTATTCCCTGTTGTCCTTTATCAGGGCTAGATGGCGAGGACTCAGTGTAGCATTTGCAGGTTTCTTGAAGTTCATGCTGCAGCTGGCACAAGAGAAGGCAGCCCTCCACGGTCACCTGCCCTCCATTGCTGCCTGCCCTCTTTTCTTGCCACTCCAGGTTCTACTTTGCAATGCAAGAAGCCTTGGATGCAAATCAGCGAAGCTGTCATCGATAGCCCACCCGAGCCAGCATACACATCGATAGCCCACCCGAGCCAGCATACACATCTATAGCCCACCCAAGCCAGCATACACATCGATAGCCCACCTGCACCCAGCTCTCTGCAGCTGACCCTGGCCACCCCCAGACCTAGAGATTTACATGCTGTTCTGCCATTGAAAGGAGGAGTGAATGAGTTCCACAAGGCCCTGGATATGGATTCTGAAGTCCCAAGAGGATATTCTAAAAGGGTGTGTTGAGAAGGTTGAACATACACCCTTCTGGACTGGAATGCACTGTAGGAAAGCATATTCTATCTATCTGTCTATCTATCTATCTATCTATCTATCTATCTATCTATCTATCTCCTTTCTTTCTTTCTATTTATCTTCTTTTTTTCTATCTTTCTATCTATCTATCTATCTATCTATCTATCTATCTATCATCTGTCTATGTGTGTGCATGTGTGCATACGTGTGTGCCCATGTACATAAGAATTCACATATGAAGACCAGTAATCAATAGCAGATGATCACTCCTCACCCTATTTTCTTGAGATAGAGCCTCTTCTTGAATCTGAAGCTCTATGTTTCGGCTAGCCAGGCTGGCCAGCAAGCTCCAGAGAGCTTGTCTACACCACTTTTATGTGAGTGTCGAGGAACCTGTGCTTACACAGCAAGTCTTCTGCCCACTGAGCCATCCTTCCAACAGTTCCTCATTTCTTGACATCATCTTTTGGTGAGAAGGAAAAACTACAATGAGGTGAGAACATAGCCATACCCAGGAAGGGACCCAGGAATGGTAGAAAATTCCAGGTGATATAGCTGTGAAGAGCCACCACAACCAAGGCAACTCTAATAAAAGAAAGCATTTAACTGGGGCTGGCTTAGAGCTTTACAGGACAGAGAGAACGATGGCACACATGATACTGGAGATGTAACTGAGAGCTTTACCTCATGATCCAAACTCAAACAGAGAGAGAAAAAACACCAGGCTGGGTGTGAGCTTTTGAAACTTCCAAGCCCACCCCAGTGACACACTTCCTCCAGCAAGGGCAACACTTACTCCAAGACCACACCCACTCCAAGGTCACACTTACTCCAAGACCACACCCACTCCAAGATTATGCCTACTCCAAGGCCATGCCTACTCCAAGTCCACATCCATTCTACGGCCACATCTGTTCTAGGCCACACCCACTTAAAGGTCACACCTACTCCAAGGGCACACCTTTATGAGCCTATGGAGGCCATTCTTACTCAAACCACATACCTGGCAACATCATGTCAGGCTAAGCTTACAGATTATTTCTGAGAACTGGACTTCCCACGGTGTATGTCTTACATGTCCTCCAAAGATCTGTGTGCTAAAGAGTTGGTCCTCTTCTGATGGTGCTACTGGGACATGGGGCCACTGGGGATGACAGCTTGCAGGTTGTCTGGGTCCTGCTCCCTGACCTCTGCGTTGTGCCTATTAGGAGATGACCAACTTAACTCCATCATACACTTCACGGTGTGACATTCTGTCTTCCCACATGTCTAGAGACAGGATGGTACGACCATGAGCTAAAATGTCTAAAACCATGAGCCAAAATAAGTCTTCCCTTCTTGTAGATCACGTATGTCAGGCACTCTGTCACTGTGATCAAAGATAAGGAACATGCTTTAACAAAGTACTTATGGATTCGCTCATTTATTGGTGAGTGGTTTATTGATACCTCAAGAGTGCTTTTCTTTGTGATGAGATAAGAGTGAAGAGATAAAAATGCCTGCATTCATTAAACCCATGTCCTTGCTCCGTGTAGTGATAACCATATATATTATTGCTTTGGGAGATGATAGGACTGTGAAATAAGGCAAGCAGGAAAAGGCAGTGGGAACTTAAGTCTCCTCAACCTGGGAACACTGTGACATTTCTTCTGAGAAGGTGAAATCTGGGGTGATGCTTGGGAGAAAATGAAACTGGTGGGCTCGAAGCTAGTGAATAGCACAGATGGGGACAGTAGGGGAGGGGTGGCAGAGACTTAGCCAGCAGCAGATCTGGCGTCTTACCCAGGTAATGTTATCTCATGGTATTTGAATTATTATTGGAAGTAACACAAAAGAACATGTCTTAGGGCTTTCATTGCTATGAACAGACACCATGACCAAGGCAACTCTTATAAAAGATAACATGTAATTGGGGCTGGCTTGCAGGTTCAGAGATTCAGTCTATTACCATCATAGCAGGAAGGATGGCAGTGTCCAGGCAGGCAGACATGGTGCTGGAGGGGCTGAGAGTTCCTCATCTTGTTCTGAAGGCAAACAGGAGAAGACTGACTTCCAGGCATCTAGGATGAGGGTCTTAAAGCCCATGCCCACTTCCTTCAATGAGGCCACACCTACTCCAACAAGGCCACACCTCCTAACAGTACCACTCCCTAGGCCAAGCATATTCAAACTGCCACAGGACACTAGGTACAGGGCAACCTCATTTCTGTTTGTAACTGGTGCCCTGTACTGTGATGTAAGGGTACAGGAGGCAGAACCAAAGACAAGAGGCTTAACACACGTGAGTGATGGAAATGTCTGGAATTACTTTAGCAGCTGTGAACTAGGATGACATGTGAAAGCTGGGGTGTTTGGGCGTGAGACTAGACAGAACTCGATGATAGGTTGTACCAAACGTAAAGGTTTGGCAGAAATCACAGACGAATCTCAGAGTCTGCTCAACTGGAGAGAGAGTGGAGCCACTGACAAGACAGGAATCTGGGGAGGGGTAGGACAACCAATGGCTCATGATGGGTACACTAAGTTCTTTGTAATAAATTAGTTTTTAAGTGTGTATGAGTATTCTGCCTGACTGTATGTCTGTATACCATGTGACCGTCTGGTGCCTATGGAGGCCAGAAGAGGGCATCAGATCTCATATAACTGGAGTTACAGATGGTTGTGAGCCTCCGTGTGGATGCTGGGAATAAAACCCAGGTCCTCTAGAAAAGCAACTGGTGCTCTGATCTGCTGAGCTGTCTCTCTCCCCCAACACATACTAATTTCTCCATGTTTATTAGAATGGGGATGACAGGGAAGGGCCTAGACAAATGGCTAGCATCTGAAGCCACGGGCCAAGGTGAGCTCTTAAGGTCCCAGAAATGGTGGGCTGCAGTATATACTCTGGTAGTACCTTAAATTTGAGACTCAAAGAAGGAGAAGTCAATGTGAAACTGAGTCTTCCTTTTGCAGCGGATGGTGATTAACACAAAGAGCCACAACTGGTTCATGTGCAGAGGACAAGGCATTGCTTACCCTACATGAGACATTGCTTGTACTGAAGGCATTGCTCGCCCTATAGGATAAGACATTGCTCATCCCCACAGGACAAGACATTGCTTATCCTAAAGGGGAAGACATTGCTCACCCCTACATGAAATGTCTACATCATACTCCCTTCTCCCAAGGTTGAAGGATCATCACAGAAGAGGGGACAAAAAGACTGTAAGAGCCAGGGGCAGTGAATGACTACACCAAGACTGTTTTCTGGACACAGAATGGAAACTGTACATATGCAGTCACAATGGTTATGACAGTTATGACACAACCTGTGCAAGATCCAGACAGATCTCTAAAGATGCTGACTGTGAAGAGGCCTGAAAATCAGTACACGTTTATAGAAGTCAGAATCAGTCAGGTTCTGCTGTAATAATAAATAAGCCCAGACCCTCAGAGGGATAATAAAATAATGTGTGAGGGGATTTGGGGAAGCACCCTCCAGTTCAGCCTTCTCAGCTCTCAGGATCATAGGGGACAGAAGGGAACAGAGAAAACAAACCTCTTCTTGGACAGGAAGAAAGATTCTGTATTCCCATTTCCATTGGCTGGAACAAGTCACACAACTCCATCTAATTGAAAGGGTGGCCAGAAAATATGGTAGGCATATACAAAATTCAGTGAGAAGCAAGTACCTAGGCACAGGGCATGCCCATCTTCTCAAAACAAGGGGAGGCATGAGACCTTGCACTCTTTCCTACCTGGAACTCTGGCATTCTTTCTTATTCAAATGGTCTCTGTGAATTCATGCTCTAACCCTGTCATCCCCTCAGGACATGGCTCTCCAGCACCAAGAATTGAGAATTAACAGCACCCAAGGAGACACAGCTTCCTTGGGAAGCTGATTTTTAATCCAATTAAAAATGCAAAGCCAGTCTTGTAATGATAGGCCTCCTGGCCCCAGATCAGGAAGAGAGTGGTACCCACATGCCCATGTACACTTCTCTAATTGCTGAATAATGGCTCCTTTTTATTGGGTACTTACTATATATCGCCGTGATTATCTTTTATTGTTATTGCTGTTGTTTTGGAAAGCAACACAACCAAGTCAAACTCATGTGTGGGGGCTGAATGGCCAAGAGCAAGTTACTCTGTCTGCTCTACCACTTAAAATAGAAGTAAGATCATCACCTCCTTGGGGGCTTCGTAGATTTGAGAGATGAGGTTTAAAGTCTCATTTCTAAGATAGGGATTCAGTAAATAAAAACAAAGCCAGCAATGTTATTAATAGTTGCCTCAATAAAAGAGTTATAATTCAAACCCACTGTATATTTGAATATGGCAGCAACATTGTATATTTTAATAATAGTAGCAACATTGTATATTTGAGTAATGGTAACAACACTGTGTATCTGAGTAATAGTAGAAAACCACTGTCCACCCTGGCATTTCTTTCTTAAGAGGAAGGAAGAAGCTGATAGAAAAGGAAATGAATGTTGAAGGGGCTCTCTGAAGCCATCTGAGTTTGCAAAGCCAGTGTTCACAAGTGGGACACCCTCCCCCACATAGACACTCAGCACTGAATGCCCCCCACCTTATGGAGGAATCCCACAGCACCTCTCAAAGCTGTTTTCCCTCCTCGAGCTCCAACCACCCCTGAATCCTGACTGACACTCAGCAATGTTCCATCCAAAGGAAGAGGCTGGCAGCATGCTATAAATACTGACCCAGCCATGGTTTTTAATTAAATTTTTGTGGAAAAATACCACTTAGAGGTGACACTCTCTCTGCTGCCCTTCTCTAAGCAGCCCACTCACTGGGCGGGTGATTTCTTGCCATTGCCCGCTGTACCAACACTTGAGCTAATGCTGTCACTTTTGCCATGATGTCATTGCCTGAGGTGCTGAAATGTTATTTGAAAACACAGCCCAGATTTTGAAACCAGACACCTTCAGTGGAGAAACCTCCAGGGTAGAAAGTCTAGCTGTGACTTAACACCAAGGAGAGACTTGGAAGAAGTAAGTCCTGGTGTGGTGAGATGTAAGTCCAGCAAAAGCTAGGACCATGGTGGCAGGTGAGCCCAGGATGAAAGACTCACATTTCTGCCTCCCCCACCCCCTACCTTCCCAGCCAACCCAGCCACAGGCAAGCCACAGATCTTCCCTGTTAGGCCTATCTCCAGTCACTTCAACATGAGATGGCCCCAGGAGGCAGGGAGGAAAGCAGGTAAGTACAGTAGGATACTCAGGCCACTGTTTGATAAGAGCATCCAGCGTTTCCGTTTCTTCCCCCACTAAAATCAAGACTCAAGGGGCTGGACAGATGGCTACTTCCAGAGGTCCTGAGTTTAATTCCCAGCAACCACATGGTGGCTCACAACCATCTAAAATGGGATCTGATGCCCTCTTCTGGTGTGTCTGAAGACAGTTACTACAGTATACACATATACATAGAATAAATAAATCTTTAAACAACAACAACAACAAAGTCAAGGCTGATGGTGAAGGTGGTGGTGGTGGAAGATCAAAACCTGTTCTAGCTCTAAGCTATGGCACAGTCCAGGACCTCTTGCAGCTCATGTGTGTGAGTAAGAGCTAAGAGATAAATCACAACCATGATTCCACTGAACTACCCACACAGAAGAGGCCATATAGGTCACTAGAACCATCATGGAAGATTAAGAGTCCAGCAGGAAGACAGCAATAATTACAGGCAAGAGAGATGGAAGGAAAAACGCATGGGTCAGTTTTAAACCATAGCATGAAAGAAACTAGGCCAACTGCCTGGGAGGTATCAGAACCGGATGGCATTTCCACTGGGAGAGTTCTCAGAGTCTAATTTACGTAGAAAGTTTATCCTTCTTCACCCAGTGAGCCTACAATTGAAAGAAATGGAACACAAGTCTATGCCTCCGGCACAGTGCTGAATCAAACCGCTAAGTACAGACTGTTCTAAGCACTATGCTTCAAAGGAGGCCAGAGAGACTGTAGCAAGCCATGCAAATCTGCTTACCCAGAGAGTCACGTGTGTACTCCAGGACTTGCAATGTCTCAGGTATCAGAACACACTTGCACTGGTCTCTAATGGCTCTTACCATCCAGATAGAAAATGCACATACACAGTGATGCCCTCAACTCTCTGTAGAAGCTGTGGAACGTGGTGGGTGTCAGGGAGCATGAGTAATACAATTAACAAGAAGACAAAGGGTCAGAAGGCTGTACCACTCTTCTGCCATCCATTGCCCATTTAACTGTGAAATGAGAGGTGGGTTTGGAGAGTTAGAGTCAGTATGGGGGGGGGGGGAGTTCTGCTGCTATGATATGGTTTGCCTGTCAGGATGAACAGGACTCCAAAGGTCCTGTTCAGAAGTTGAAGTTGTTAGATAAAAGCACCAAGATAACAGTGCCCAGATGTGACAGACAGAACATTTGATTATGTTATGGGGCATATTTATAGTGAACAAATAATAGTGGTAGGGTCAACCACTGTGGAAGGTCTCCAGAGCAGGTGATAAAGCCAGAAAGAAAATATTCAAACCAAGCAGAGCAAGAAAGGTGTTAGTCAACATGAGACGAAACAAAGATGTGTCCCAAGATTGTCTTGGGTCCCTACGGTTGTGATAAACATTGTGGAAAAAAAAAAAAAAAAAAAAGAGTCATTTGCCTTATGCTTCCATGGCATAGTTCATCCCTGAGGCAAACCAGAGCAGGAAGGCAAAACAAGAACCTGGAGGCCGACACTAGGACAGAGAGGCCTGGTGAAGTTCTGCTGCTCTCTGACTCGTTCCCCATCGGCCTGCTTTCTTACACAGGTTAGACCATCTGCCCAGGGTTGGCACTACCTGAAGTGAGTGGGGCCCTCTCACACCAATCATCCATCAAGAGAATACTAACAGATGTGCCCACAGGCCATTCTGATGGAGGCTGTCCAGATGTGTTGATGGACTGAAGGTGACCTTCCCATAAAGCTTTCCTGTATTTTGATAACTATTCCTGCCGTGGCCATTTTCCAGGGTATTGGCCCCGTGACTGCTCACCACCCTGCCCACATCTCTGTAAACATCTCTTCCACAAGACTTGGAAATTACCCAATCTGTAGTACCATGTGTTTCCCTCCTGACTTATGTAAGACTTTGGAGTAGATTACTGACCTGTCAGTCCAAGGTCACCTGATCTGGCCATGAGGAATGAAAGCAGACCAGTTGGAGGGTTCGAAGCAAAAGGAAACCTGTGGCCATTTTATTGAGAGCAATCAGACATTGTATACCCTTATCAGAAACAGAATATAACAGCAATTGCCAGGATCAATACGGTCATAGTTGCCAGGGTACAATGACGTTTGCAAACTATACAGGGTAGACAAGCTTCCATGCTACCTTGACTTCTAAGAGAACATACAGAGAGCCACGAAGTCTGAATGCTTCCCTGTCCAAGAGAGGCAATTGGAAGGTACACAGTACCCCAGGAGCCACAGACTGAAAAACCTATGACGCATGCCTCCCAAGACGGCTAGCCCAGGCCAACCCCATGGTTCCCTGCACTGTGCAAAACACTGTCTCATAGGAGAACTCATTCCAAGGACTAAATCACACTGCCAAGAAATCCACTCCCAATGTTTTCTCAGGGAGAGGAGTGGTTCTCACCCTCCCGTGTTGACTGGGTCATATGACAGAGCAAACAACCCCACCCCACCGGCACACCATCCAAACCTTGCCATGGAACCAGATGTGGAGCTTTGGGGAGTCATGTATACAGCAGCGGTATACATGGACAAGGGAAGGGTCTGTATGTCAGGATGGCCTGAGCTTATGCATGTCTATGATGAGTACAGACTTTGTACCTCAGTTGTTGCATTATTGAGGGACCCTAACACAACAGGTGTGCTTAGAAGAACTTACATCTTCAATTCTCAACAAATCAAGAAGTAAAAATTAAAGACAATGACATTATATCTGTTTATTCATTATCCATATATAGTCAAATGTATAAAGTGGAACAGTAATTAAAAGTGGAACATTTGGGTTTAAAAGTACAGCTAAGAGACACTTCATTCTCACCTCCACCCATGAGTCCAAAAAGCTAAGTTGCACAGCTGTGAAGTCACATGAGAAAGCCATGGAGAAAAACCAGGACTCTCCCACTAGACTCTCAGGTAGACCCATCAGCTGGCCATCCCTCACCAGCACTTAAGACTTTGGATGTTTGTGACTGACAAGAAACACAGTTCTGAGAACGCTAATACATACACATACACACATACATATACACACATACATATACACACACAAAGACACGGTCATTAAAGCAAAGATGTCATCCCACTCACTACTGATGTGACTACATTCTCAAAGGAGTGGTCTGTGGGAGTTTCTGCCATGCCCGACTCAGAAGCAGTCCACTGCTGAAGGCAGAATGCCTTAGAGCCCTAAGGTAAAGAGTGACATCAGCCACAACTAGAGAAAGCAGACCACAATGGCCCGAAGGATGGTGACAGGTGTATAGGAAGGAGAATCACAAATGATAACAGTGTCACCCATGGCTCAGTCTGTGGACAGACTCTGTGGGTTCCCTTGTGCCCGATTCCTAAAGGGATGCTGTAGACCACCACTGGGAGCTGCAGATGTCCCCTGTGATGAACACATTACACAGCTCTGCTCTCTATCTCGCCGTTCCTTGTCTTTCTTCCTTATTTATGTCTTCTTTCAACTGTTAGAGAACACTTGGGGGAATTCTGTATTCCCACACTACTCTCACCCCATGCCCATCCCCCTCTCACCAACCATCGGTGAGTTCCCTGGACTGAGTGGATACTTGTCTAGATGTAGGAAGGGCAAAACCACCACACCCCATCCCATTGTCAACCACATACGCAGACTACTTCCCCAAACTCTGCTAGCAGGAACACATCAGAAAACATTACCATGAAAGACTACCCCTTTCAGCTCTGATGCCCTTGCCTCCTGAACTACAGAGTTTCAGTAAAACATACAATGCCCACAGCTTCCAGAATAGTCACAAATTCTAATGTCACTTCCAGGAGACCCATTCCCCTCCTCTATACTGTAGGACAGAATGGTTCATGGGCATTGGCTTCCTGGTGCTCAACCCCAATCCTGTGGCAGCATCACACCCCAGTGCCTTGGACATTATTCGCCTTTGTAACTGAGCCTCCAACATAACTAGATCTTCTTTACAAGCGCCCTTACGAAGCTATGCTGGCTGTACTGGGTACCAAGGCAAACACGGAACTCTGGGCTGAGAACCCTGGGAAGGTCTGTGTGCATTACTTGTTTGTGCTTAGAGTCCTTTTAAAAGCAGATAATTATCTGAATCCTTCCTGATGGCTTCCTCAGATGTTACCCACGGCAGCAATCATTCTTAAATAAGCGAATATTAAACGTCTATCTAAAGAGGAGTTTCTAGTAGATTTCTCAGCTCATTCTACAATTTGTTTTTAGTTCAATGTAAGTGAGGAAATATTGGCATTAAGGATGTGCTAGCTGAGGATGTGCTAGCTGACTGAGGAGATCGCTGCTCGGAGGGTGAGATCTCTGCTGCACAAGCAGGAGGAACTCGGGCTTGCATCCCCAATGGCTACATAAAGGCTAGGATTAACCTTGGGGATCTGTGGTCTCAGACTTGGGGGCAAAGACAGGCAGACACCAGGGGCTTGCCAGCCAGCCTGTCTAGCCAGAATAGCAAGCCCTAGTTCAGTGGGAGACTCTGCCTCAAAAAAATAAGACGGGGGGCTGGAGAGATGGGTCAGCAGGTGGAGGAACTGGCTGCCAAACCTTATGTCTTGCGTTCCATCTTCCAGGCCCCATGACAGAAAGAGAATTGATTCCCAGAAGTTATCCTCTGAACTTCTGAGGCACAGCCCATCCCTCTCCAATAAGCATCAGTCAGTCAATCAATCAATAAATCAATCGATTGACAGAAGTAAATGTACTATTTTTAGAGGTAGGCAATGATAGAGGAAGACATCCCAACATCAGACTGTATCCTTCTATGAGCACGTGGTATGCCGACCTGCACACACATGCTTACAGCACACACGGGTGCTCAGAGGGAGAAAGGGAAAGACAAAGAGAAAGAAATAATAATATTAAGGGGATAGTTGCTCCTTCAAGTACTGAGCACATTTTATCTTGCTTGATCTGATAGCAACATTACAAAATGGAGCTGCTGTGCACTTGTTTCGCTAGACATCCAATCCTTTATTCCAGGGCACAGCCAGGCGGTTTATTATTAATTGTTATTATTGAGAACAAGATAGATAAATATTCACAGATCACATGACCAAGCCAGGACCCAAGCCAAATCTCTCTGACAGAGCTGTCTTCTTGGCCTCCAAATGAAACTGAAGAAGGGAGATTTGATTGGCTCCCAGCCCACATTCTCGCACTCTCCCTAGTTTTCTCATTGCTCTGTCTGCAGTGTTCCGAAGGCAGTGGGACTACAAGCCCCAAAACGATTTGAAGTTTGCTTGAGCCAGTGCAGCGGCAGTTGACCAAGGGAGAACTCAGCAGGTTTTCATTTAAGGCCTTGTAGAATCAGGGTTTATCCCTGAGGAGAAAGATGATAACTATGCCGAAAAGAAAAACAGGAAGATGATCCAGCCAGTAACACCTAAGATTCAGCCCAACAAAAGCAATGTCTACATCGCCAGATTTATCAGATTTCCCACGTGGGTGGATTACTTACGAAGGACGACGATGCATGTGTCTCTGTGTGTATGTTCATGTGTGTGTCTCTATGTGTGTCTATATCTGTGTCTATCTGTCTGACTGTGTGTGGGGTGTGTGTGTATGTTCATATATGTGTCTCTATGTGTGTCTATATCTGTGTCTGTCTTGTCTGACTGCATGTGGGGTGTATGTTCATGTGTGTGTCTATGTGTGTCTATATCTGTGTCTATGTGTTCATGAGTGGGTCTCTATCTGTATCTGTCTGTGTGTGTGTGTTGTGACTGTGTATGTTGGGTGTGTATGAGTGTGTTCATGTGTGTCTCTGTGTGTCTATATCTGTGTTTGCCTGTCTGATGGTGTATATGAGTGTGTGTCTCTGTGTGTGTGTTCATGTGTCTGTCTCTATGTGTGTATATCTCTGTCTGTCTGTCTGTGTTGTGACTGTGTAAGTTGGGTGTGTGTGTGTTCATGTGTGTCTCTGTATCTATATCTGTGTCTGTCTGTCTGATTGTGTATATGAGTGTGTGTCTGTGTGTGTGTGTGTGTGTGTGTGTGTGTGTGTGTGTGTGNGAGAGAGAGAGAGAGAGAGAGAGAGAGAGAGAGAGAGAGAGAGAGATGCTCTGGAGATGAGGTCAGCATGAATTAGAATATCATTTCATTTTTTAAGAGATCAGACTCTCTATCCTGTTCTAAATTTTTAAATTTTTGTGAAGATTCACAAGTTGCTTCTTACCAAGAGGAAAGCCAGTGTCCCTGCCCTACCTCAGCATGAGTTGGTTCATTCACTGTTCTCCTATTAAATACTTAGTCCTTCATATCTAAGAGAGTCTGAAAATATATGTCATTTTAATTGCAATATAGTATCTATCTATTGCATAACACAATATGTAGTCATATATATGTATATGTGTGTATATATGCACACACACATATAGTGTCACATCCTATTGTTTCCTCTGCCGACAGCATATTTAATGTTGTAATAATAATAACAACAACTATTATATTATTACTATTATTATAAATAGGGAAATGTTCACACATCTCATTATTCTTTGTGGTTTTTGTTCTTCCAGTTTCTATAATATAAATAAATCCCACGTGAACTTAGAAAACAGAATGCTAACATTCTGCTTCTTGGGAACCGTAAGCCACCCTGAACCCAAGAGAACAGGTGGGATATGTCCTCCAGTTAGGAGCTCTCAGTGTATCTCATTCATCTGAGAAGCCCTCGGCCCATAGTAGGAGACAGGCTAACTCTCTTCCTAAACAGATACATACCCTGAAACTCAAGTGATGCTCCTGAAGAGAACACTCATAGGAGGTCCTATTGCTACACACACATGGTGCAAGATCAAGATGTAGACTAAAGCTGAGCTTGATCTGCATTTCCATACCAGCTTAGCCTTGCTGGAAGATCGGTGGCCATGCTAAGTAAGGGGCAGGGTGGGAAAGCCCTCCAAGGGCAAGCTGGGTCACCTTGAAAAGCCACCAAGAGAGGCCTGGTCCTCTCTAGCTTTCCAAATAGAAGAGATGATGTCGTTTATAACGCGTATAAGGTCTGCAAGAGGAAGGCAGCCATCCACCCTGAGTTTTTCCGCCTCCGTCTGTGAAGATGTATTTGTGAGCACTTGATGCTCTGCAGCCTGGATTGGAGCAGCTACAGCAAGGCTGGCCACTGCTCCCTGCCTCTTCCTTTCGCTCCTATTCACCTCATCGAGGGGTTCAGCCCCGTTCAGCCTTACTCCCTAGCAGCTGGAATTCCAGCTGACAAGAATCCTCGAGGCAGCCCCGTTCTCCCCTCACAACCTCAACCTGCCCCCTGTTGGCTTCACAAAGCCCTCCCCCCTCACAACCTTTCTTCCCTACAGCCTCCCCCGCCCCTACCCCCAGCCAGGCCAGAGAAACAGGCGTATTTTTGTCAGTGAATCCACAAGACTTCAGTTTGGGGTTAAACCCAGTATCGGTTGTCATTCTTTCGACCCTAATGTTACCCTGCTCAAAGCACCACTGATTAAAACCAGGGCAGTTAATAAACCACAGGCTTTATTTCCCTCAAATGTCTATAACCACTTTCTTCAACCCCTATTAAAAGGCAAAACCCCAAGAAAAACACAGCTTTGGAGACCGAGGGCCCTTATTCCCCAGAGGGAGAAAAAATGAGCCAGAACAAAATTGTTCTTTCTCTCTCTCACCTTTCCCCCACTGAGCAGAGTCAAGCATTTTAATAACTAAAGAGAGAGAGATCAATAAAAAGCAGGGGAGAGCTATCCATGGTCTGCAGGCACCTCCGCCTGGCCTCCTTCACCGCAGCATTTGCCAGCAGTTCCAGCCTCTGAGTCACATCCTCATTACGTCCTTCCCCGCCTGCCTTCCCCTTAAGGGGCTGACTTTTCCTTGCGTCTAAGCCAAAAGAATTTCTCTGGATTAAGAGGACTGATGAAAGCATTTTTTAATATTTGAGTTCAGGTTTGCAAGCTCCATAAAATGGACTTGCTCCCAAACGCCTGCCTGATGCTCCCGCATCCCGCTGCCTGGTGCTCCCACCTCCCCTTCTGGATGGTTTTTCTTCTCCATTTGTTCTGCAGCAAGCAGCTAGGACCCTCTGCAGGTGGTGTCTCCGCCACCCTGGAAGCTCTGCCAGCATTGTCCATCCTCGAAGCCTCCTCGATGTGCTGCCTGCCCCACCCCACCCCCACCCCCACCCCCACCCCCCAGTGCAGGATGTAGCTAACATCTTTTGAAAATCCTTCACCCAGGGGTGATGGGACTTAGAAGACATCTTTCCTGTTGATGCCATCTGTCTCTCGAGTTAGAACTGGTTTGACGACATGCTGAGCATCTCAGAGGGGAGCAAGGTCTCAAGCCCCCAGGGGAAAGTTTTGACAGTTGACTCCAGGAAAAACTGGAACCCCTCCCCCTTCCACCCACCCTGCCCAGGACTGAGAAGGAGGTGGAAGGGAGGGAGGTTGGTGTCTCTCCAGGACTGGAAGATAGTCTCTCTTCTTTGTTCTTCCTACATTTGTCTCGATGTTTCCCTTGCTCCCAAGACTCATGCAGACTTTACCTTAGAGCCCAGGAGCCTTGGAGTGGGTGAGTGGGGGCCAGCACACCTTTTATGGAGGGCCCTTGCCAGGGGTGACAGGAACTTAGCTCAGTTAAAAGGTCCTTGAGCAGCAAGAAGCCTGGGCCAACCCTAGTACCAATCTGAGCTTAGGGCTTGAGGTCTGACCGCTTGGGAAGTAACTGCACACAAGCCTTGCTCTCTGTTGTCAGACTAAACATCCCCCTCTGGTCTGCAAGCTAAGTCCCATTCTTAAAGAGTCCTCTCCACTCGGTGCCTCCCTCCTCCCTTCCCTCCCATCTCCCCTCCTCCCTTCCCTCCTCCTTCCCCTCCTCCCTTCCCTCCCACTTCCCCTTCTCCCTTCCCTCCTTCTTCCCCTCCTCCCTTCCCTCCCACCTCCCCTCCCTCCCTCCCTCTGTGGCATTTTCCATCCTCTTTCTCATCCGATCACACCACCACCCATGGGGTAATTATTTTCATATGGTGTCCACGGACCAGATGTCACACTTGGTAACAGAGTGGGAGTTTGTATGTGAGCATGTGATTACTCAGGTGACATTATAAATCCCACCTGAGCCATGCAGAAAAGCTGCCTTTGCCTAGATGAGGACGTATTTAAGTGGCTCCGTTATTAAAATTGGGTACACTCGAGCAATTTGAGTGCGTAGGGCAGAGGCGGCCAGTGTTTCCATTTTTAAGCATTCTCACAACAAAAAAACTAAGAAAATCCCCCTCGCCGTTGCTGCTCCAGAGAACTAGAAGAGCACGTGCTCTGTCAGGAATGTCTTCCCCGGTCAGTTACCGTGATTAAGGACGGTTGTGATGAGACAGTGTTATCAGACGTCTCCATCACCTTAACTTTTGAGAGAGGGTCTCCCGTTGAATCTGGGTCTCATCGATGTGGCTAACCTAGCTGTCCAGTGAGAGCTGTCTGTCTCAGCCTCCCAGACTAGGGTTATAAGTGCACACCTACCTCCGGCTGCCTAGATAGGTGCTGGAGATCAAAGCTTGGGTTCTCTTATTTCCATGGCAACTACTTTGTTGACTGAGCTCCTTCTAAGACAGGTGCACAGGCTCCTCCATCTGTCTTCACTGTGAGTCCACCAGGCCGTGATCATATAGATGGTGCTAATTAATGCAGGGATCAATGGATCAAAAGGATGTGCTTATGGGAGAGAGATTTGTAGGGAAGAAAGGAAAATTACAGGGAGGGAGTAGCAGAATGTGAGAAGGAGAGTAATTAGAATACATGAAATTGTCCAAAGAACAAATCTAACTCATAAAAAAAGTGTTGAGCCTAATTTTTGCCCCTGTACAAATAATAGTAACTCAGTTCACTACTTGTAATGGCTATTCCTGGTTGTCAGCTTGACTATATCTGGAATGAACTACAATCCAGAATTGGAGGGCTCACCTGTGATCCAGACCTTGAGCCTGGAAGATACAAGTGTCTGACCTGGATCTTGGCATGAAGCTCTTGAGGCATAGTGGCCATGAAAAGGTTAGACCCAGGCAAGGTGGTACACGCCTTTAATCTCAGGAGACTGAGGCAAGATCTCTTGAGTCAGCCTGGGACAAACCAAGTCCCAAATCCAGGCATGGTGGCACACACCTTTAATCTGAGCCACACCTTCTGCTGGAGACCTACGTAAGGACATTGGAAGAAGGAAGATTCGCTCTTCTTCGCCTGCTTGCATTTACTTGCCACACATTGGTTGGAACCTACTTCTACAGAAGACCAGCTGAAACAACTAGCCTCGTGGGACTGAGCAACTACTAGATCCTTGGACTTCCCATTCACAGCTGACCATTGTTGGGGTAGTTGGACTCCAGACTGGAAGTCAGCACAATAAATTCCCTCAATATAGAGAGAAATAGTCCATAAGTTCAGAGAACCCTGACTAATACACTACGAAAAACAAAACAACAAAAAAAAAGGCATACATCCTTTTATGTTTCCTTGGTCATGATGTTCATCACAGCAATAAAAAAGCAACACAGTATATGACTTCCAAAATGGTGTTAGTCTGCCAATATATGGTATCTTGCTCCGTCTCTCCCTTACCCAACCATCCACACACTTATCCACACTCGTGCTCATGCACACACACCACACACACACACAGAGAGAGAGAGAGAGAGAGAGAGAGAGAGAGAGAGAGAGAGAGAGAGGAGTTGACCCTTGAGGAAGCCCCTTGCTGTGCCATACAGTAAGCATTTCTTCAGGATGACAGGCTTCTGTGACCGTTGTGCAGTAGCCATCTTGTCAGCAGAATCCCCAGCCCCATTTGCGCCTTCAGGTGCCTCCAGCCACCAACTAAGAATCCTGAGCAGAACTACCAACCTAGGTCTCTCCTGAATTCAGAGCCACAGAAACCACGGGGTGAATGCTATTTGTGGCTTGAATTGTCCACATTCTGGGCTGTTTTGTTATAAAGCTGTACTGGATGCAGACATTTCTCTACTGTTCCAGTTGTCTATATGGACCACTTGGTCACAAAACCAACTAGGACAAGGAAATGAAAGTCCTGTTCCACTTTCTCAAGACTTGGAGGCGTAGCAAGCGCTCTGTGACTTTACGTGTCATCGCTCTGACTATACAGAACCATAGAGCACTGCACCTGGCTACCTAGGAGCTCGCCTTGTTTCCTATGTCCTACACTAAGGTCAAATGTCCCTGTTGATTCTTAAATCTACACGCAACCTCCTAAAGCCTCCACGTAAGGAACTGGAGAGTCTTTGTCCACCTATCCTGTGGTGTCAAAGCATAATTTTTACAAAGGGTTGCCACCTCTTGACCAACAACACTGCAGACTTGTGTCCTGTTAAGCCACTTTTAATTTGTAGAAATCTTTCCCAGAGAAGTAAATGAGTGTGGCCCTTGAATGCCCGTGTGACTCTGATGTCACGGGAGATATTTGGACATCTCCACATTCAAGACTGAGTTTCTCAGCATGGTTTTGGCTCCTCTGAGGCTGACCAAACAACCCAGGGACAAAAACACTTCAATGAACTGTCCACACTGTAACGAAACTTGCTGTCGCCGGCAAAATCCAACACAGTCCAGTCTCTAAGGTCAAACAGGCTGGAGAAGTTTCCAGACTGAGCAGGATTTCAGAGACACTGAGGTCATGCTTTCTAGTGCTGCTTTCCCAATGTTTAGACGTTCCTGTGCAGAAGATTAAAAGCGTGGAGGCTTTGCCTCTTTAGAAAACTGCAAATAAAATATCCCCAAGAGAAGGTCTCCCTGATGAAGAAACACATGCCTTTCATTTGACTGCCTCTGCAAAGTGCTCTTAAAACAATCCAGGAGAACCCTCCATGGGCCACAGCATGCTGGCTGCCTGCTCCCCAGTCCCAGCTTGAGGATAAAACACACTATGTTCTCCCCCTTCCCCCTTTTAATCAAGAGCATTGGAGCACAAAAGCAATGGGGGAGGAGTGGATCTCTCCAGATGGTTTTCCAGAACCACTGAGAGCTCCTTTCAGAAGGAAATGGAACAGTATTTCCCAGCGCTGGACCTTACATTGGTTTGTTTTCTCCCAAATCTTTATGCATGCTGACATCACTTTCTGCTGAACTCCAAGAGACCACCAGTCTGTTTCACACCAGAAAGGAGAGTGCACCTGGGACTCTGTGCTCACACCTAAATAAAAGTCTGCTTTCTCTTCCCTGTGTAGGGGTGGGGGGTGAACTACCTAAGACTAGATCACACAAAAGGTTAATACACATTTATAAAGGACGTTCACAGAAATAGATTTCTCTTGACCCCTGTCCAGTTCTTCACTTGACTAAAATAAAAGCCAGTCATTTCCATGCACCTCTCCATATCACCCGAGCAACTCGAGGCTAGGTTCCAATCAAAGTTGTCTTCTCTCCAGGAGAGCCATCGGCCCTGTGGTGAAATGCTCCCTTGAGTATCTAATGTCAACAGCTACACTCCCCCCTCAAAATCTATCCCTTCAAACCCAGAGCATAGAAGCCTTCCCTCTGATGGTATATTCCAGAAGACAATGCCTCTCTGCACCAATGTTAAGCTAGTATATAATAGTATCAGCTTAGACTGTCTATTGGAGCTACCACGTTCCAGGCAATGTATGCTATCATTCATCATATTTAACTCTTTGTCTTGTAGCCTCTCTAAATGAACAGAAAACGAAGATGAGAGGAGTTATATAACCTGTCCGTCAAGGCTACAGAGACCTAAATCTGAATAAGACATAGGCAAGAACGAAAGAGCAGACACTAAAATCCTGCCACCATGTGCTAAATTCCCAAGCAGTGCCACATGGATGCTGTGGTATCCAAGACAAGCATATAAGTAGCTTGATGGATAAAGGAAGACTGGGAGGCGGGTTTCACGGAAGCTAGGGTATTTGAGCTTGATCAGTTGGTGAGTACATAGCAAGATTGACAGAGAGAAGGGAGAACCTGGAAGAGAATTTGAGGAAATAGTACATCATGTCACAGAGGGCTGGAGTGTAACAAAGGTCTGAGCCACCGTGGTTTTCTGGAACCAGAGCAGAGAACATCTGAAAGGCAGAAGGAATGGAGGGCTGAGTCTTGTTGCTTGAGGATAGTCATTGTTACTGTAATGCAGACACTCTGGGGCTAGCAGGCAAGGGGAACCAGGTGTCTTTATTAAGCAACTGGCAACAGATGGAAGGGAACCTTGCAAAGTTAATTGAAAAGCTAGACTTGGCAGGGTACGTGAATATGAAGGGAAAATAAGTAGAGGGGCTGGGGTTTCAGGTAGCAATCATATTTCTGAGTGAAACTGTGTCTTAAAGAACACAAGAGCAACCCCTGTCTTGTGGGAATGTAGCCTTCTCAGCACGTGCTGGTGTGTTTCTGTGAAGGTCTGACCCTTCCCATCTGGGTGTGCTAGAGGTACCTTGGGAGGAATCTGGGAGATGCAGGCTCTGAAGCCTTCTAGGGAGAAAGTAGTGTCCAAGTCTCTCGCCCCCTGGAGAGCCTGGACATGGAGACTTCGCAAAGCCCACATCATCCTACAGAGGACACAGTCCTTTCAAGACGGAAGTGTTGTTCATCCAGCTGCCTGTGTTCTCCACACTGCAGGCGTGGGTCTCTCGGCCACACCCTGTGCTGAAGGAGAAGTTTCTAGAGTCTGATGATCAATAATTGAGGGGATCACCACCCTACTACCCAGCTGAGCTTACAGTTGGGATCAGAGGCCCAGTGCAAAGATCTTTTCTTTAATGATCCTGGGACACCTACTCAACAGTGCTCACTGTAGAAAACATTGGCACTAATCTAAGACTCTGACTCTTGACTTCAAGACAGCCATAACCCATGCAGATCTATAAAGAAGGGCAAGTGGAGATGGCAGACAGCGGAACACAGCTCTGAGAAGCAGCAAGGACGGGTAGCTACCAATCTTCTCTTAACCTATGTGAATCCTGACCAGTCCAGCTGGACACACTCAAAGAAGCTTCCGGCTTCTTCATGCAACCTATACACATCCTCCACAGACATGTCATGGTCTCGAGGTTATACTTCTAATGCCTAATACCATGCAAAGACTATGTAAGCAGCCACTGTATCACTCGGTGAATCATCACAAGGGTGTGTGGGTATGCTTGGTACAGACCTGATCTTTTCGAGTATTGTCATGCATGCTTGACTGAACCTGAGAACATGGAACCTACCGATGCAGAGCACCAACTCTATATTTTCCCCTCCTCCAGCAGGTAGGCACTGAAGTGTAGCCTTCCATGGGCCAGACTTTATCCCACAAACCCTTTCTTCAAGCTTGGAATTACTCACAAGGATTGCCACTACAAGCAGTGCACACAAAGGAGCCTGCTGTGAAATGAGCTGACGCTACCGGATGTCCCTCCACTCATCCTTCTCCTGGATATTCACTCTGGAGACCTTCTAATCTAAGCTCTGCCCACCCATAACCAAGCTGTACCTGTTTCAAAGGCTCCAAGTACTCATAGCCTCTTGAGAATTATAGCAAGACCCAGCCTTGGCTCTGGATATCACCTACCTCTCCATGCTGTGACTAATTGAGTCTCAGCATAAAACGGCGAACCAAGGCTCTCTGAATTAGACACAATCTGTATTGCACAGGCTTTGGCTGCGTGGGCAACTCGACATTTAAAAAGTTGAAGAGGACGATAAAAAACACTCTCCTGTTACAAAAGTGCAGGATAAGTCAACTAGGATGTTGGATTTGTGGCATGTGTTCTTCTTTGAGATTAGGCAGGCACATCTTTGAGATAATGGCTCATAGAAGATTCTCAGTAAACATTTGAAGAACTGTGAGAGTGCATGACACTGCCGTAGGTTCTAGGGGTGGTTGTCATTGGAGACACCATGGCAAACATATGCCCTCAAGAGGGAGATTGCATCCCAGAGAATTCCTATGGAGTAAGGACATACTCTGGCTTGGGTCCCAAAAATCGTAGCAAGTCTTGTAGATGCATGCATCCACACAGTCTCTTGTGCCTGCACTCAGATGAGAGAGATGAGAGTTTCAGATAAATAAAGCCTAGTCAGACAGAAGTCAAAAGCAGTAAGACGAATTCTTATTCTTGGTGTATAGAAGGAAGGTCAAGGTTCCGGGGGTGGGCTCATTCAGCTTCTAGCCAAAGGCTAACGGTAGCGTTAGTCCCCATACATCAGCAAAAGCAAACTTGATGTACTAACATAAGTACAGTTTGTCTCTCTCCATCTCTGTCAGCTTTCTAAACCCTGCTCAGCACCACAGCCCCATCTCTCCTCTGAGCAGCACAGACCCTCAGAGTGTGACACTTCCCAGCTGTCTCACTGAGATTCTGTCTGTAGGAACATTTTTGAGTCATTTACACATCAGAAAGAACTCTAGCCAAGGAGCCACATCTGTGCAAGCACTTGTGTCTTACATTTCATGTTTAATTATGAAAGGAAAAGTCGCTGGATAAGAACTTTTAAAGCCCTGAAAGTATCCAAGGCAAAAAAAATAAAGAAGGAAAAGAGGAAATTGTTGGTTTCTAAACAACTTTATCACTGACCCAGTGAATAGGTAGTGAATGCCAACCTGAACCGTGCTCTTCATTCCCAAGGGTCCTGGGAACCCCATCTTTAGATACCATTCTGGATTAGTTCTCTGAGGTCAGTAATTAGAAAAGCAGGGGAACGCAACAGTCTCCGTCACATGCTAGTGGAACAGAGGAGGGTTGGAAAGAGCCAAAGTCACGTTTAGCATGCTCTTAGGAGAATCCCACCCCTGTTTGCGTTAGAGCTCACACTCGGTGAGTCTATTTTGGAGCAGTTGTCCCTGTCAGCTTGGGCCATCTGTTCTTTATATGTCTTTGGCTTTGACCCACACATTACTAAGCTGGGAAACTGAGCGGCTGGTGACTTCACTGGTGCACGCGAGGGGCCAAGCTGGGAAAGTCGTCATTTGGTGGAGTTGAATATTTCAGCTGTGGCCACAGCTGTTCACAGGGCCTAGGAATGAGACAAGCTTGGTTTGCTCAGTGTGAATTCATAACCTCTCCCCCTCCGTTTCTCCTCCTCCCCTCCCCGTACCTTTCCCTAGTCTCCTCTGCTCAGCGTTTCATGAGGACAGGTGAAGCCTGGCGGGTCAGGTCTCTATCCTTTTCGGAAGGACACAATTGGCACGAGATTGGTGCTGACTCGTGGGATAGAAGGGGGATAACAGCAGTTGTTTCTGTCTGTTGCTGCTCCCCCAACCTGGATTGAGTTACACTGAGAGAAAGATGTGGGCATGACTTCCTGGCTCGGGAAAGGATATCACAGGGTCTGATAGCTGGAGCTTGGAAATCATCGGAACCTGTTTTTTTTTCAATCTTAACCACAAAGGGGCAGTTGCTTCTTCAAGGTCACCTGTTTGGAAGGCAGCAGGACGGGACTCCGAACTTCTGACCCCTCAGATCAGGTTTTCCTTGCCAAATAGTCTTAGGACAGAACACTGCTAAGAATCTAGGCCGTGATTCCCCAAGCTACGTCTTGGGAGTATGATTGGTAATGGAAAAAGAGGTCACTCCCTGGAAGGTTTGAGAAATCTGTTAGATCTGGGGACTCCCTTTCCTTTAAGTGACATATTTAAACATATATATATATGATCTTATTTGCATGGGGATCTGAAGAAGCTGAATAAAACAATGGCTGTCAGAAGCAGAAGAGGGCTGGGGAAATCGCACAGCAGGGTGACAATGGCTGACACTATTCCATTGGCTATTCCTGAGTCTCTGGAAAGGCAAATGCTGCAAGCATTCATACCACAAACAAACAACGATGTGAACTGAGCGATGTGCTGGACACCGATCTCCAACACCGTACCATGCACCATAAACACATGCATGTATTATGACATGCACTAACTATAACACAACAAAGGGCTAAGGGTGTAGTTCGGTGATAAGTGTTTGTGTAGCCCTCTCAGGGGTCCTAGGCCAATTCTCAGCACATTGAGAAGAAAGCAAATAAAGAAATGTTATAAAACTTTACAGCTTGTGAATCTGAACCAAGCAAATGTGATGCTGGAGCTGGAGAGTCAGTTCTGTGGCTCAGAGCATCTGTTCCTCTCCCTGAGGACCCTCGCTCTGTATCTCCAGCTCCAGGGGATCCAATGACCTCTTCTGGACTCTGCAGGCTCCTGCACTCATGTGCATAAACCCACACAGATGCACATGTATACGTCGTTAAAAATAAATCATTTTTAAAAGAACATGTGATGTTCCACATCTCACCATTTCTAAGGAAGATGAAACTCTAGATCACAGAAGTATCAAACAGGAAGTGATCTCTACATCCAGTCCCATCTTCTGATTCTCATCTGCAAGATCTCAAAACAGAAATCACAGCCATTCAGCCCCTCGCTCCCTTCCCTGTCTACCTTCCACATAGGATATTTTTTTTGTAGTGCTGGAGATTGAACTCAAGCCTCGTGTGTGCAAGGTGAGTACCCTATCACTGAGCTATACCCCAAGCTGTGCCTTGACCCTCAGCAGTTGTCCGTGGCAGCACAAGGTATTCCTTGAATGCTGTTGTTTTAGCTGTAAGCTAACGTCAATAGACGCAAAGACTTAACTCGTAACCAGCATGGAAATTTCTCTCTGGATAGGTCTTGCCCTAGACTCTGGTCTCTTGCCCTGGGCTCTTGAGGTTATATATAATGTGAAGAACAGAGAGTGTGAAGACGAGAGAAGGCACAGCTTGCCCTCAGCCTGACTAGTGTGAGAATGTGAGGAGGGTAGGAGGGTTCTCCGTGCCTCCCTTGCAGGAGCGAGGATCACAGTGGCACTGAGCTGGATGCTACTCTGTGTAATCTCCTCTTTGGGGATTTGATGCAGAAAACTTAGGTCTCGGGTCCTGGAGTCTAAATCACAGATTCCGGTGCCCTTGAGAGCTGTGGCTCCTTGAGTGGCTCACATTGCACTTTTAGTGAGTGCTTTAGAAATATTATTTCACATCATTGGGGAAGTATTCCTTTCCTACAGACAATGGAAATCAATTCTCAGAAAACCAAGTTGAACAGAAAAGAGAATGGAAGCCCTCCTACTCAGCAGCCCAAGAATTAGGCAAACAAACTTCTGAGGTAAACTCCCTCACTAGTCAGTGTCTCACTATGGCACTGCAATGCTCCAGAGCCCTCACTATGACACTGCAGTGTTCCAGATCCCTTACTATGACTCTGAAATGCTCCAGAGTCCTCACTATAGCACTGCACATACTCCAGAGTCCTTACCATGACACTGCAGTGGTCCAAAGTCCTCACTATGACACTGCAATTCTCCAGAGCCCTCCCTCAGGCACTGCAATGCTCCAGAGCCTTCACTATGACACTGCAATGCTCCAGAGCCCTCACTATGACACTGCAATGCTCCAAAGTCCTCACTAGGCACTACACAGGACAAGCTGGTGCCTCCAAGTGTTTTCAAATAAATCCAGAAACTCCATGACATTCTCCCCCCACACACTCTTGATTTAAGTCTTTATTAGATTCTTCCTCCATCAGATCATTTCCTGTCTCTGGGTACCCATTTCCTCTTCTAGTAAATGAAAATGGTACCAAATTATTTTAAAGATACCATATGCATGAAATACTATGACTATTCTTTCGAACATGTGGCCATTATTTTCAACAACAAATTTTTAACTACACGGGTTGCAAATTACACAAAAATGAAAACATTTTTTAATAAAAATAATTCAAAAATCATGTGAGTTAACATACTCATCCTAATCCCCTCCCCCACTGTGTGCATGTGTGAGTGTGTGTGTGTGTGTGTGTGTGAGAGAGAGAGAGAGAGAGAGAGAGAGAGAGAGAGATCTGAGTACCCTCCCTCCCCCCACCATGTGTGTGAGTGTGTGTGTGTGCGTGCGAGAGAGAGATCTGAGTACCCTCCCTCCCCCCACCATGTGTGTGTGTGTGTGTGTGTGTGCGCGCGCGCGCGCGCGCGCGCACGCAAGTGCGTGCGTGCGTGTGCATGCGCGCGCGTATGTGCGCGCCTGTCTTTTAAGTGACATATTTTGCTCATGGAAAATACTCAGTCCTGCTTTACTAGTCTATCCATGAGCAGTCCACCATGAAGCACATCGTTCTGCAGCCCTTTGTCTCCATGTCAGTGGACATGAACTCTGCAGTCTGCAGTTGGACTGCACCAGGCTTCCAGTCTGGCCTGGCAAAAGCCCACTCCTTTTATTGAAGTTTCTTGTACTTATTTGTGGCAGTGTGTGCAGGGGTGGGTGGTACAAAATTAACTTCCTGTGTCATAGACAGGAATCTTCAAACCTTAATAAATGCCAAACTGTCCTTATTCTTATTCTTATTCTTATCATTATTATTATTGATGCTTATGGGGGTCAGAGCTGGTGAGATACATCGGTGGGTAGTACCATGCCATACATGCCTGACAACCTGAGTTTCATCCCTGAACTCACATTAAAATGGATAAGAAAGATATCCTCTGACCAAAAGATGTGTCATGTGGCACTCATATCACACACACACCACCACCAGCACCAGCACCACCACCAGCAGCAGCAGCAACACCAGTGGTAATAGAATGACAGCAAGAATGTTTAAGAAGTATATAGTCAGTGCATACCCAGGTACAAGGCAGCCTCTACTCTTGTCTGTGAGACATGAGACAAAGTGAAAAAGGTCACCCATTGTCTACACATGTGCAAGTCAAAGGAGAACAAGATCTTATGAGAGAGATTGGGGGTACCCAGGGGTTGACATGCTGCTCATTTGGAAAGCAGAAGAAATCGGATCCCACCTTCCTCCTCCATAGAGCCCCACCGCACTCAAACACAAAAAGAAGTGGCTTCTCAGACTCTCCTACCACCATGGGACGTGCATTTGTCTCCGGGAACAGGCCCGTTCCATGGGAGAACAAAAAGTAAGGGCCATATTAGGAGTGCACTAATTATGGCCTGGAATGTGTCAGCCAGGAATGAGTTACAAGCTGGTCAGGGCCTGCCAACTGCAGTTAGATATTTAATAAAGTTCAGGCATGCAGCTGTGAACACTCCTGGATGTTTGCCACCTTTTATTATGGCAGCACCTGGCCACACGCTGCAGTTAGGGACTGTCAGCCTCACCCCGAGAATGTCATCTGTACGAGACTCTGGCTCTCCCCTAGAGTCTCACACCATCGCTGGCCCCTGACTGAGGAGACCTTGTGCTGGTTATAAGTTGTTTGCTTTGCAGGTTTGAAGAAATTAATCTTGTTCTGCCATTTACTGTACAAGAGTAGACACAACAAGAGCAGCAGAACAACTGTTAATAGCTCATCAGTCTGCTCCTAATTTTCCTACAGGTGTGAACTTTCCTTTTCCAAATTATTCTGAAAGGGGAAAATACATCGTTGTCAGTAAAGAATTTATCAGAAAGATGAAATGCACATTGAGAGAAGTCCAAGGAGCACCAATGGAATGAGCAGGGGGATCCCCTGATGAGGTCTCCGTTGGCCAGGGGGATACCACAACCTGCCACAGACCCTACCACAGCCTTCTACAGGGAAAAAAATCACCAGCCCACCCTTTGGGAGGATCAGCAGAAAGTCAAGAGTGGGTGGTTTGTAAGGGAATCATGTGGAAGTGAGCGGAGGACTCACACAGTACAGACAGGAATTTGGGAGCTTTGGCTGTGAAGCTCTGAGTTGTGTGGCTTAAATCAACAGTGAGTTAGTTTACTCTCTGGTCAGTAAATAATGGTAGGTAAAGAGACAAATTCCCTCCCATGGAGAAAGTAGTTACAGAGACAGGAAAGGGGAAGCTGGGATAGACCTGCATGTCAGACTAGGATTACTGTGAGATCATATTCATCCAGGTAGGTGACAGGTGATAGGATAGATAGATAGATGACGGATGGATTGATAGAAAGATAGATAATAGGTTGATAATAGGTAGATGATAGATAAATAATAGGTGATAGAGAGATGATAGATAGATACATAGATAGATGATAGATAGATACATATATACATATATGCAAACATAGATGATAGGTAGATACATTGATAGAGAGATACATACATACATATGTAGATAGATAGATAGAGAAATAAATGATAGATAAATGATAGATACGTAGATGATAAATAGATAGATATATAGATAGATGATAAATACATTGAAAAATAGATGATAGAGCAGGACAGTGCCTTTAATCCCAGCACTTGGGAGGCAGAGGCAGGTGGATTTCTGAGTTCAAGGCCAGTCTGGTCTACAGGGTGAGTTCCAGGACAGCCAGGGCTACACAGAGAAACCCTGTCTCGAAAAACCAAAAAAAAAAAAAAAAAAAAAGAAAAGAAAGGAAGAAAGAAAGAAAGAAAGAAAAAGAAAAATAGATGATAGATAGAAACATTAACAGATAGATGGATAAGAGATAATAGAGATAAATAGATGATAGATACATAGATAAATGATAGATACATAGATAATAGATGATAGATATATAGATAGATGATAGATTGGTAGATAGAGAGATAGATAGATAGATAGATAGATAGATAGATAGATAGATAGATAGATAGATAGATGATAACTCACTAGATACATAAGTAAATCATTAAAAATAGATTGGTAGATGATAGGTAGATAGCTGGATAGAAAAATAGATAGATGACAGATAGGTGATAGCTAACTGGATATATATAGAGAGATTAAAATAGATTGATAGACGATTTGTAGGTAAACAGACATACAGGGAGGGAGGGTGCTATGATATCTGTGTGGAGGTTGGAGGAAAACTTGCAAGAGTCAGTTCTTTCCTTCTACCACGTGGGTCTCGGGATCAGATTCAAGGCCACAGACTCGGCAGCAGGTGCCTCTTCCTACTCAGTCACCTCTCCTTTCCATACCCTTCAAAAGCTGGACAAGGTCTTCATCGTCTCTTAGTGCTATAAGTCACCAGAATCTCGATACCTTATGGTTTTCTCGTTTAAAGTCCAACATGGTCTCAATGGACAAAAAGTTAAGTCTCTTTCTGGAATATTTGCAGACAACCCATCACCTTGCTGTTGTTTCCAGCTTCAAGCATCTGTTTGCATGCCTTGACTGAGTATGAGGCCAGAAACCCAGTACTAAAATAACTCCCTTGCTGATGGAAGGGGAGGAAACCAGGAACCTCAGTGTGCACTGAGGAAAATCTTAGGAAACCAGGAACCTCAGTGAGCGCTGAGGAAAATCTGAGGAACCAGGAACCTCAGGGTGCGCTGAGGAAAACCTGATCAGGGGGCCTGTGTGTGGTTTTGTATCTGTGGCTCCTACAGCTCATAGACCCCCTAGCACCCTTCTATAAGATAACAACTGCAAATCCATTTTCCAACCAACCAGGAGAGCTCTATTTGAAAGCCACACCTTTATGGTGTGGCCCAGAAGAAGCAGGATGCTTCCTCTAATGTTGGCTTCTGTGTAGACTGTGGGCTGAGGCTCTGCCAGGCTCCACCAAGCCTCTCTTGAACAGTTCATATTTCACAGTACAAACCCTTCTTCCACATATTTCTCTAGCCAAACATATAAGAGTTTCTGTGAAAAACTGAGCCTGCATTGCATACCACACTGTTTCCAGAACATTCTTTTCAAACAACAAATAGGCTCCCCCAAACAGTTTTCTTCTATGAAGAAGAAAGCAGAAGATGGAGAAGATGAAGGAGGAGGAAGAGGAGGAGGAGGAGGAGGAGGAAGGTGAAGAAGAAGAAGAAGAAGAAGAAGAAGAAGAAGAAGAAGAAGAAGAAGAAGAAGAAGAAGGAGGAGGAGGAGGAAGAGGAGGAGGAAGAAGGAGGA
>NC_034605.1:62678662-62709622 GCF_900095145.1 Mus pahari | reverse complement strand
GAAGAAGAAGAAGAAGAAGAAGAAGAAGAAGAAGAAGAAGAAGAAGAAGAAGAAGAAGAAGAAGAAGAAGCAGCAGCTTCATCTAAGTGTACAGTCATCCTGGTTTCTCCACTAAGTTATTCTCATATGCTGAATGCCAGACCCACCAACTGCTGAAGACTCAGTCGTCTCATGCCTAAGACTACCTTTCCCCCACGGGGCTGCAACCCAAGAGGCAGTGTGGGCCAACTTCACCCTGTGTCCTACTATCCATGAGATTATGAGAAATTGTGAGGAAATGCTGAAGCAAATGAGTTGCCTCTCATTAGTAGTATGGTCTTCATCCTGGCCACCAATAAGACCAGCTCACCGCCATCTTTCTCATCACCATGGTGAACACAGTTCGAAGCTGTAGCTGATACCAGCACGGTGGTCATCATGAGAAGAGTCTGACACCACAGGCAGTTAGATCGCCAAGTGCTCAGCCTGCGGGGTTTTTCCCTCTTCACCTTCAATTTGCTGTCAGCTGGGCAACTCGACTCCCTTTCCTCCTAGGCAACTTCATGGGCCCTTTGTCAAGGCTGAGAACATTAGACACACCTGATTGTGGAGCCTGATTGTGGAAACCAAAGCATCAGCAGGAAGAGCAGATTTTGAAGGTGCTGGGAGGAGCACAAGTCAGTGGTGTGTCTGTAGGCTCCTTACCTACAATGCTTCATGAAAGGACAACTGGTCAACTACTGACTGTTGCTGGTAACAGCATCACAGAGTGGAATGAGAAATCTTAGGGTATTTCCTCCCATTGACTAGATGTATGTATCAAGTGTATGGATCCCTCTGTTCTGGGATGCCCTCAGTACTCAACACTGTAGAGTCGATGGTATATCATATTGCCTGTACTTGGGAATCCAAGCATTTGGTGCATTTCACAGGACAGTCAACCGCTTTCATAACATGGGCTTTGGGAGAGGACTCGGGCCACCTGTGGGCCGGGGTGCACATTCCAGAGGCTGCCCTTGGGCTAGGCTTGGAGGTGGGTAGTCCAGCTGTTTGACATGGTTTTCAGACTACTTGCCTGTGTCCACGCAGATCTGGGTGCAAGCCTCGGGGATTGTCACACACTCTCCTCTGGGGGATGCAGCTAAAGACTTTCAGTTTCAGATAAAAAGTCATCCAAATGCTGACTTATATACTCTAAATCAAACTCGTGATTATTTTAGCAACAGCATTTTAAGTAACTTTCCAGTTAAACGACATACCACCCCTAGCACACCAATTTTAGGATCAATCAAACTGTGTTTCAGAAAAATGTAATTTACGGGAGGGTTTTGCCCTATTTTTTTGGAGGCAGGACATGTGAGGATGTATCAGAGCACTGTGCAAAGAGAACCCAGTTTCTTTGTCAGCTCAGTCCTCTCTTCTTGCCACACATCAGGCTCTAATTCAGGGGCAGCACATTTAATTGCCTGGGAGGCCTTGCCTGGAAGGTCAGTAAGTACAAAGGGAAAGGTAGGGACCTGGCAAAGAGGAGACTTCTGCCCCTGCCAGAGGTCAGGGCTACCTCTCATCTCCAGACAAGTGTTTCCATGTGGGGGTGCAGACTGGTAACCTGTCAAACCAGTAACCTGTATTCTTTCATATAAATTCTTCCAATCTGATCAATCTATGTCATCAAGTGGATGGGAAGACCGTATAATTCATAGAAATCAAAACAAAGAAAAATAGAACACAAGGAGATGGTCCTCACAAACCAAGAATGGAGAAAATATATCTAAGCGTGGGAAAACCCAGAAGACAAGAAAATAAATTAAATTTGACTGTGTATGTGTGTGCATGTTTATTATTATTTTGGAAGACAAAATACCACCAACAAAACAAACTGAGAAGCTAGAAAATGTGCATATGAAGTCAATTTTCATCTTTTATTACAAAGAATGCTGTCAGAAATGACTTTCATATATTAAATATTCTAGCACAAGACTGCCGGCAACAATATATACAGATGGTTCATAAAAAAAGGAAATGCAAATTGTCTTCAAACACATGAAAAGATATCCCTCCTAATAAGGGAAACACTAATTGCATCACGCTGGCATAGCTCACCGACTAATCGGCAGAGATCAAAGGACTCCAAATCTTACGGTTGGCAGAGATGGGAAACAGACCTCTTGTGCATTGATGGAAGGTTATAAATTGATAAAAGTCTTCTAGGAGGAATTTGGCAGAATTTACAAAATTCACACTAATGCATATCTTTTGCCTCAGCAAGTTTGCACACAGATAGGCAAAATGAGCGAGAAAGAAATTCCTCATAGAAATTCCCTCATAGGCTGCAACAGGTTATAAAAGGCAAAGCCCGAGAACTAACTTGATTCAGGCTAACACTGAAGCAGAATAAAGAGAGTCCTGGGGGGGATGAGCCCAGGACCAAATCACAAATTAGAGAGCAACCAGGTACAGCACCTCTCTCAGGAGGCAGGGGTGGGGGGCAGGGGGCAGGGGGCGGGAGGCGGGAGGTTTGCCTTCAGAACTGTGTCTAGGCTGCCTTAAGCACGGACTGCTCTTCTCTAATCCTCACATAACACTCAAGTGTGGAGCTTTGTTCTGAGGTCACTGGCACCAATGTCATCTCTACCACATCCTGGGTGGCTTGAGGGAGAAAAGTCCATGTCTGTCACTTCCCTGTTGTCCAGTGTGCAGTGTTGAGGTGTCTCACATTCACAGAAGGGACTGGCTAATTATCCATATGGGAATATGCACAGGCTCAAGTTTGATGCATCAAGTGTGGCAGTCAAGAAAGTAGCTTGGAACAGACCATGCCTACCACATCCCACATATTTAAAGCAATATGTACTGAGTCCCAGCGGTGTTCAGCTCTGGGAGTTTCTGCTTTGCTATCTGGAGTTGTTCATTGCTTCATGGAAGTCCTGACAAGGTTAAATAGCACAACTTACAGAAAACATTTATAAGCTGATCTTACAGCTGTTACAGAGATGGCTCCCTCGGAGATGCCAGAGAATTGGCACTTCTCCATCAGCAGGTAGAGTCTATTCTATTCCTTGAATCATGGCACATCCTGGGTCTGCCCTGACCTAGGACATATAGGCACAGTGATGAGAGGCAGCCCCATTTGCTCCTCCTAAAAGCCCACTACCATGGAAGACGTAAAGCTTCTCCAGATTACTAGAGCAGGGGAGAGGTGCAGCCTGCAAGGATGAGGGACAGACAACATGTGGAAGCACGGGAAGAGCAGGAGCACAGAGGAGCCAGGAGAGAGGGGACTGAAAGGAAAAGGAAAGCAGCCCCAGAACCCCACTGAAACCCCACCAACATCCCATTGACACAATGTATAGCAGACATAAACTGCCCAACCACGCCCTTCCAAAGTTCTGGACCATGGTCCGTGCCCAAGTACTCACTCATATTGACTGAGTGTGCACATAACAATGAGTAACACTAAAGACATCAAGAGTAGGAGACTTCAGAATGATGCCCACTGCGATTTTAATACTACAGGCACATAAACTACAGGCTCAAGGGAAATCTCTATGATAAAAATCTAATAGAGAAGCCATTGAAAAGAACATCTCAACAGCAATTTCTGGTCTCCACACCCCACTGTACAGGTAGGTATACACACCCACATGTACACGCAAGCATCTCACACACACACACACACACACACACACACACACACTTACACATTCATTTATAACAGCAGTTTTCAACCTGTAGGTCATGACCAAATAACCCTTTTACAAGGGTTATCTAAGACCACCAGAAAACAGAATTATCTACATTACAATATATAACAGTAGCAACATTATATTTATGAAGTAGTAACAAAGATAATTTTATGGTTGGGGTAACCACAACATGAGGAATTATATTAAAAGGTCTCAGCATTAGGAAGGTTGAGAATCACTGGTTCAAATATTTATATTTTAAATATTAAACACTATGGTGGCACAGAAGTAAGGGCTTCAATAATTCTTTCAAAGCTAAAGAATGTAGAGGGGGAGATAAATTAACTCTTATCTACATACTATTTCCAAGAGACACTAGAGTTATCAAGAAGGCAAGCTTAATTTCTTTTTTTTCTTTAAAGATTTCTTTATTTATTTTATATATGTGAGTACACTGTAGCTGTAGAGATGGTTGTGAGCCATCATGTGGTTGCTGGGAATTGAATCGGCCTTGCTCACTCTGGTCCATCCCGCTTGCTCTAGTCAGCCCTGCTCGCTCTGGCCCAAAGATTTATTTATTATGACATCTAAGAACACTGTAGCTGTCATTAGACACACCAGAAGAGGGCACTAGATCTCATTATAGATGGTTGTGAGCCTCCATATGGTTGCTGGGAATTGAACTGGGAACCTTCAGAAGAGCAGTCAGTGCTCTTAACCGCTGAGCCATCCCTCCGGCCCACAAGCTTAATTTCTAAAGAAGAAAAACACAAACACAAGTTTTCACTGTTTTATAATGAGGAAAAGCACCTTTATTCTCTTACTAATAAAGCATCGCCTTCCTATGAAGGGATCCCTTGCAGCTTTGCCTATCATAGATGCTCAGTCCACTTTAAAATTAAAGAGAAATTAATTAAATTAAAAAAAAAAGGGCACAGAGGTTGGAGAGATGGCTCAGCAATTAAGAGCACTTGCTACTCGAACAGGAGCTGGGTACAGTTCCCAGAATCCACATGGAGGCTTCTAACCATCCGTAGTCCATTCCAGGGAACCAGGTGCTCAGTTCTGACCTCTATAGACATCACACATGCATGTATATGGCATAACACACACACACACACACACACACACACACACACACAGAGAGAGAAAACACTTATACAAATAACATTAAAATGATTTTTTTTTAAAGATGACGCATACCCAGCTTCATCCTAATTTTTTCAATCTATAAAACATACAAGTCTGAAAACAGCTACCAATCTAGTGTACAAATATGGGCCAAAATGCTCTATTTTTAAATATCAATGCACTATTGACCTACATTTTAACTTTTAGTTAAATGGTCTGTGGTGAATTTCTCTAGAAAATGGAGTGGGTCTGAGGCGTATGAATCCTGGAAGCTAAGATCAGCTTCTCATGAGCAAATACTATTGTGAAAGAACACAGATTCACAGGATGAAAACTGGGATCAGAGTCACCAGTCCCCGCATACTCACTATGCCCAGGCATGGCGGAGGCCACAACCACGTACTATTTTGTTAGACTTTAAAACAGAATGAGGTATTCTCATATGTTGGGTCCTGCCTTTTACAGGGACGCCAGAGTACAGCAGCTAGAGCGCACCAGATCAGCCGGAACACAGCGTCCAGTTCGAATCCACAGTGGGTTCAGCAGGCAAGAGTGCGAACCCACCCCAAGGTGTTCTGCCCATGCAGACAAGGCGCCGGTCTGCGTGCAGGCAGGAACACTACACTCATATGTCTTTTGCATTCTATAAAATGTAAGTAGGGCCCCCTGACTCCCAACCCTGGCAATCCACCAATTCTTACTTACCCATGCAACATGATTCTGGAGGGATTCCAGCACCGGCCTCCTCCCTCCCTCCTGATCAACAGCCCATGGGTCTCTCTCCCTCTCTTTCCCTCTCTCCAGATGCTGGAGTCTTATACCAAGCCACAGAGTGACAGAGACAGGGTGAATCAGTCACCCAGCAGCAGCAGCTGAAAGAGACAAGAGATGGTGCAGTGAGTGTGGGTTCTATACACCCCAATCTCAACCTCCACACCACTTCTCAAGGTATGATGGGTAGCTCTGTGTTTCTTCCACCAATCTTGTTAAGTGCATAGTAAAACTACATGAATCATACAAGTGGTTTATTCTTTATGGGGCCTAGTTTTTATGCCTTATTGTCAAGCCCTGCTGATAACTTAGTACCAAGGATTTTGATGAATGATGTGAACTTATTGTATCAAGATGGGAACACATGATGAATGGGGATCCTACTTGGGACCTGGGGTTGAAAATGAGCACGTCAGCACTGACAGCTACAGGTCAAATTAGTGCCTGCGGCCACCAAGGCTGCACACCTCTGGGGATGGAGCAGTCACTAGGCCTAGATCTAACCAATGCAAAGGGATATTAGAATTGTGTGACCCTTAATCAGTGGCTTCTCTGTGCTCTGGAAGTACCCAGTCATCTTAGAGCTACGCTGGTGGGAAACAAAAGCTTGGAACGCAACTGTTTACTGGGACCCAGCACTAGACACGTGCACAGACTGCCAAGTCTCTTACTTAGAACACTAGACCTTGGTCATCAACGTTTGGATCTTAAGTATCCCAAACAAGATGTGTTAGAGGCTTAACCACCAGGAGTCACATGTCCCCTGTGGAAGTATGTGATGGAGCAGAATTACCCACCCAAACCTGGGAAGTAAAACCAGAGAAGGAAGATGGAACCCACAACCCCGTTCAAAGTCACATCCCCATTCACCCCTCCGTGACAAGGGAACACGATCATCCCTCACATCTGAGAAGCAGAGGAGTGACTGCCGTGTTAGCAAAGCGTGACAGAGTGTCTGTGTGACCTCATGCCCAGCTGCACAGACGCAGTCTCATGCACTTTTGAAAGGATAGCGCTGGAAAGAGGAATTGGGGTGTTTGGGGAAACCCCCAGGCTGCTTCAAGAACAGCTGGAATGGAGTGTTCTGGCACAGAAATAAAACAAACAGCCAGCAGATTTTCTTTGCATCCCATAAATGATTTATAAGAGCTTTAATACGGCTATTCAGTGGACCTGCAGACTCGTTAGGTGTTTAATTTTTTTTTTTTTTTTTTTTTTTGGACCAGGGAAACATCTGTAAATTGAAGACTGCAATGTGTTAACTTAGATTCCAGAGTCAATGGGGTGTTCAGGCACTGTGGGGGAAGCTTTGCTCTGCCCAGTCCTCTCCTGCAGCCAGTTTGACTAGTACCTGTATTTCCCCAGTCATTAAAACCCAGACTTCAACTACATAAAGATAGATCAAAAATCTATTAAGAATGTAGCCTTGCCTTCAATATAGCCAAATAAAACAGGAAGGGGCTGAAGGGGGAGTCAGAGCCTATCACATTTGGTTCACAAGGAAACACAGAAACTCAGGGACAAGAACCAAAATCCCCCACCCTCTGAACATGTTGTTGAAGACAATCAACCTGCGAAGGCAAACTTGTTTTCCCTGAATCGAACTTGTTTTGTCAGATTTGTAAGGTAATCTATGCTTTTGAAATAACTATGAAGCTGCCCTCTACAGAGGACTGTAGAGTCCTCTGCTAATTTTTGACACTGAACAACAGAAAGGTTGAAGTAGACAGAGCCGGCTCTCCAAAGTTTCATGCCTGTTGCTGTGAGAACACACTGTGACAGAAGGGCATCTTGGGCTGACATTCCCAACCTTCCTGATGCTAGGATTCCTTACTACCATGCCTGATGTTGTGGAGCCCCCACCCCAATCATAAAATTATTTTCATTCCTCCTTCATAACTGCAATTTTGCTGCTGTTGTGAATTGTAATGTAAATATCTGATAGTTGGGATATCTCAACCTATGTGATTCGTAGGTTGAGAAGCACTGAGCGAAAGTTATAGGCTGTTGTAAGTCTCCCAGCATGGATGCTGAGAACCAAACTTGGTCCTCTACAAGAACAGTACAAGCTATAGAAGACAATGGGCACAGCAGAAGCACACTTTACTCAAGACTATCAAGGACCCCAGCACGGGATCCCGTGTCTATAATCCTGGCAGTCAGGAGGCTGAGGCAGAAGGATTGCTGCAAGATGAAGGTTAGCCTCTGCTACATAATAGGCTAGCCTCTGCTACATAATAGCTAGCCTCTGCTACATAATAGGCTAGCCTCTGCTACATAATAGGCTAGCCTCTGCTACATAATAGGCTAGCCTTTGCTATATAATAGACTAGCCTCTGCTACATAATAAAAAAAGAACCTAAAAGCCAAACAAAAACCAATAGCTAGGACTCACGCTTTCAATGCTGTGGAAAGACGGCACAGACATGTGAGAACATGAGCTTTTTGCTTGTTTGTTGCCTTTTAGATTTTTGGATGATGTCTACAGCAGTTTGGGGACCTCTCCATAACAAAAACATGAGTCAAAGAGTGAGTGTGGACGAGGGTGTGGCTAGCCTCCAGTCAACACAGCCATGTGTTCAAGTGGAAGCTGAAGTTTGATGAGTGAGATTGTCCTCTGGCGTCCATACACATACACATGTGCAAACACACACACACACAACACACACAAATATACAAGCACACAACTGAGATGATCTACACAGAACTACAATTGTTAACTTTGTAGCCTCAAGGATGGTGGTAGAAATCACAAGTAACCACACTGGGAAAAGATGAAAAGGGCATCCCAGCTAAAGGAATGAACAAGGCACATGGTGGGAAGACCACTGCCCCCAAAGGAAATAGTCTGGTGTGTCCAGATGATCTCTAGGTTTACTGACCTGAAGCTCATTTGCAAGATTAAATTACAGACACAGGTGCATCTCACAAGATAACCAGCCATGACGGAATATGCAATTACTTCCTATTAGACGCCAGTGGCTTCTAAGAGATGACAAGAAATGATGGTGTCTGCCATCTACCTCTTAAAGTCCACAACTGCTCACCAATGCTCAGCAGGAAGAAAAGAAAGACTGGATCAATCCAGAACTCAGGTCAGTTTCAGTTACACCTCTTTTTCTGCTGTGATGAACTTGAGCAAAGCTAATCTACAGGTTTAAGGATAGTTGTTCTGGCTCCCTGACCAGTGTTTCACAAAACACTGCTCCCAGCTCCTGACTCCAAACCCTTATAGGTAGACACTAAACCCTCATAGGTAGACACTAAAGTTCCAAGGGACACTGTTCCCATAGGGAATCCAGTTCAAACATTGCCCTTCAAACCCTGTCTGTTGAAATTAAATGTTACTTCAGTGTTAACAAACATCTTTCTTCTAAAGTGAATAGAATCAGACACAGTAGTGCATACCTGTAATCCCAGCTCATGGGAAGCTGAGACAGGGGCGCACTGAGGTCAACCTAAGCCATATAACATGACCCCATCTCGAGAAAGAGAAAGGATGTAAGACTGTGGAAGCTCGAGAGCTTTGCCACGTAAGCCGTAGGACTAGTTTGACCCCCAGAGGCTGTGTTCAGGCTAGGTCATTCTGCACCTAGGGAGAAGATGCTGGAATGAACTGAAGGTCTGTCAGCCACTGGGGCTCAGTCCTCTTACAGTTCCCCATGGGGCAGGGCCAGCTAAGTGTGAAGCCTAACCAGCAAATCTGTATTTATTCAGCTGAGTAATTCAAACTATCGAGTTTGGAAGTCGTGGGGGAAGGGTTTGCCAAACCTCTCATGCTATGGCTTTGATCTTTAATGTCTCTCATGAGCTTCAAGACTTAAGGATAGGTTCTTAACTCGATGCCCAGGGACGTCCTAGAAACCTTAAAAGGTAGGGCCCATGGGAGGTTCTTAGGTTCTGGGGACATGTCTCTGAAAGGGGCAGTGGGTTCCTCCTCTGTTTTACCTCCATGGAGTGAGCATTTTGCCCCACTGCTCCCTGTATGAAGTGTTCCCATCCCCCAGGGCCACAGCCAGAAGACCATGAGATCATGGGCTGGGACCTCCAAAACCATGAGTCAAAATAACGCTTTTTTATTATTCCTCAGCGGTACCGGGTATTTTATTACAGCGGCGGAAAGCTGAGTGGCATACCAGGGAATACGTGGTACAAGTAGCAGGATCAATACCACTTGCTCATTTCAGAAATAAACTGACCAGGAAAATGAAAGTTTGGCCTCGGGGTAGCCTGAATGCTGGTGACTCTTTCAGTCCCAAGAGACATTGTTCCTGCAAGTCCCAAGACCCAGTGACTTCTCACCTCCCCTCCCTATGCTGTCCACTCTCATTACTTTCTCTTGCAGATGCCCCTGTTTCTAATTAAAGCAGGGGCCTGACCCCTGGAGAGCTGATAACAATTTTGCCTTGAGCCCAGCGTTATTGGCTAACTGGAAAAGGCAGGTTAATGGTGTCCGCATGGAAGGTATATTATTAGAAGTGAGCCTGTGAAGAGAGCGCCCGCCCCGTGACTCTAATCTCCAGAATGCTGACTCCTGAGGTCAGTAATTGGGCACCTCAGAATTCAGCCAAGCAGCAGGCCTAAGCCTGTCTTCAGACCTCTTTGAAATGCAGTCCCGAGGTCAGGGGAATAATTGCTTCATTTGAAGGGGGTGGGAAGAGAGTGGGGAGAGGAAACAACCTTCATTATTCGTCCAGTTGATCAATGCACCATGTTCTCAATATCCCACTCTCATTAAAATAACACAGGCTGCTTGAGAAACTCAATCATTTCCACAGTGATTCTTGTCAGCTTGCTCTTCCTGCCAGCTCAGAGATGCCTAATGGCAGATAAGCCCAGAGTCTGGGACCCTTGCCTCAGCCATTAACTCAGCAGCCAGGGTGCCATGACGCTCATTAACAGTTCTTTACGCCAGCTATATTAAACTCTTAATTGACGGGGAGGATATTTTAATGTCAATGCTTTGCAACTTTCCAAAGGGGAAAAAAATGCCGATGTAATCAACTTGATCTCTTGACCACAGCTTCTAAGGCTTTGGGGAGGATCACTTGCCCTTCTGCGCAAACCTGCAGGTGAACTCTGGGCTAGGTTCCATTCCAGATTGGAGCTTGCAAGCCTGGTCCACAGGAGAGTGCTTGAGAAGACAACTCATCACTCAAAGATCTCTCTGAAGTTCAGTTGTTATATTGCCATCCCTGTCAGCCAAGGAAGATTCCAGTGGTCTACATTTGATGTTCAAATGAGAGGAGGGAGGGGAGGAGGGGGAGGAAGGGGAGGAGGGAGATGAGGGGAGGGGAGGGAAGGAGGAAGGGAGGAGAGAGGGAAGGAGAGAGGGAAGGAGAGAGAAAGGGGGAAAGAGGGAGGGAGAAAGCAAGGGGGGAGAGAAAAAGGGACAGACAGAGAGACAGAGACAGAGACAGAGACAGAGAGAGGAGGCTGTCTATATAGCTCCTTTGGGCCAGGCTTAGCCTTACATTAAATAAATAAATAAATAAATAAATAAATAAATAAAGTGCTAATATAGTAACAAAAACAAGAAAATGGGGAAACTGGAATCTAAAACCACAGAGAAAATTTTATTGTTTCTATCTTTTCTTTTTACAAAAGACAAGATCCTACAGTTGTACCATCCATGTCAGCTTCCTGGCTCCAACACAGGTACACATCCTGCAGGAGATACTAGCCTGTCCCAAGCTGTCCCGGTGTCCCTCACTGAGGAGCTCCTGCAGAAGCACAGGGCCAGCCCTGGCTTGGTCTCAGGGACAACAGGGTAGATCTTCCTTCAATGCATGTACTTGGGGTCTACCCCCTTGGTTGTAGTTTTGATTGCTACCCTTGTTAGCCCTACCTCTGACTCAGTTTGTCATCCTCCTGTTCCGTCACCAGTCGGGCACTGAGTGGGAGATTTGGAGCCTCAGAATTCCTGTCCCTGCTCTATCTGACCCAGAACTGTAACCACGACTTAGGTCCTCTTGACCTGCTTCACTGCTGAACCACCAGCCTTTGAGAGTATAAGAGCTCACGTTCCTTTAGCAACGGCTGGCAGGCGGATGTGTTGAGGGGACCATCTGGACACCACATAAAATGTGTAGCTTCGAATGCAAGAAACATTTTCAAAGAAATTACCATCTCTTTCCCTGTCCCCCAAAACACCAACATCCCTGGTGTTTCTAAGCTAATTTTAGAGATTGTGCAGATTTTCTTCCTTGTGTTTATGTTCACTGCAAGGCAGATGGGCTGCTGACACCCACCCCTCCCCCTAGCCCCTCACCCCTACTCCCACCCACACCTCCCCCTACGCCCCCAACCCCACCCACCCCTACCCGAACTTGCTCCTCGGGCCACAGCAGAAAAGCATTAGAAAGGAGTAGATCAAGGCTTAGAGACTGGAATCTTAAAAATGAGATTCAGATGTGTCTATAAATCTGACAAGGAGACCTTTAAGCTGGTGTGGGCAAAACATGTTTGGAATTTGGTCTGTGACCTCACCTGGCCATTTGCCTCATTAACTCTGCTGCTCTGGGGCACATATGGGTCCGGGGTCAGCTGGCATGTTTTCATCCCCCTTCAATATGCAGCAGTGTTTGCTTGCCCGGGGGCCGCAGAACCTCCTGCTCAAGTGTCATGACTCAGGCTTGAGCAGAGGCAGGAAAGGCAGCTGAATGCATCACTAGTTTGATCTCTGGAGACAAATTCCTTGTTGTGACTTCTGTCAGTGGCAGGAGGTGGGTAGGAAGGTGGGGTGGGAAGTGGACAAGAGTCTCCTTTCTGGCATGCTACCTGCATATCTGGTCCTCCCTCTGCCCCCATCTGCTACCTTACTTATCTGTCCAGAGTTCATAAAGAACCAACACAGAGACACGCAGAGAGCATCATGCAAGAAGCCATGGGGTTTTAGAGCAAGGTGCTTCCACAATCGATGATGCCTGGGTCCACCCCTCACCAGCTAAGTCAGCTTGCACAGTGACTTATCCTTTCTGGGCCTTGGTGTTCTCATCTGTAAGATGGTAATAATATTTGTGTGCCCTAATTGCCAAGAGGGATGAGTACAGTAACGTATGCAAAGTGCCTGCACAATGGGTCTTTTATTAATATGCTAATTCATGTCCCCACACTACAGAAATTGTGCACTTTGAAGCAAGTCTACAGGAGACCTTGGAAATACAAGGTCTCAGCAATGGTGATACATGGTACTGAGAACTAAACCCAGGTCTTCTCTAAGAGCAACAAGTGCCCTTAACCCCCGAGACATCTCTCATCATTACTTTAAAGGGTGGTCTTCCTACTTGCGTAACAAATACCTTTACTGTCCAACAGTGTGGTGTGTCATGCCAGTGGCTGCCTCAGAGAGAGCTATGTGCTGGGGTCTCATGGCTACACTGAATAAGAGTGACTTACACCACCTAGTTTTGCAGCAGGACACTCTTAGATGTTGGCAGAACAATGTGTTTCCCCGAATGCATCCTCTGCTGCAGTGCAAGAGGCAATTGGTTTTCCTCCTCTGTCCATTTAGGTTTAAGAAAGCACTCAAAGATTGCTAGCTGTATGCATGGCTTACTGACAATCACCTACTGGTTGTGGGGTTACTGCATCCAGTTCTGGAGTCCCTGGACCAGTTTCCTAATATGTTGTGTTTTTAGGCAAGGCAGGGTTTTGCAGAATCTACTTTCAAAGTTACAGGTTGAGAGTCCTAATCTCAAGATGTGAAATTGAAATGCACTGACATAATGTCATAGCAGAATATGAACAAGATTAGTAACACCGTTGAATGAGCTTACTCTAGGCTGTGTGTGTCAGGTGGATATGTTGGTTCAAAATTTTAAAAAAATTCTATAATCAGAAATCTTTTTTGGATTTAAGCATTTTGGATAAAGCAGATGCAATCGTATTTTGAAAATGAAATTAATCACTATTTCTACTCTCTGTCCATCTCAATCAGGACCCCGCTGGCCACTGAACACCCACCACCTCTGGGTATTTATTGGACTGTTGTTTCTCTGGATAGACAGAAAAGCTCACATCCCCCCTTGCAGCTACTGTGTGTATGAGCGCAGCCACTGACATCTATTATTCAGTGGCTGCCACTGTTCTCAAAGCCACCCCTCTCTGTCCACCTCCTGCAGTAGTCCCAAGAGCAGCTGAGGCTCACTGAGTGACACCCCCATTCAGCCAGTCAGTAGGAGAACCAGAAGTTGACACCTGGATGGTCACTTCAGAGTTAAAACCCAGAGAAAGTCTCTTCCTGACGACAGGTCAGAAGCCAGACAAGGGACACCATCTATATATGCTGGACCTCAGTGCAGCGGTGCAGTGAGCCACAAGCTTCCTAAATAGCCAAACATCCTGTTCTGCAAAACCATCTAAGGCTGTGATGGCTGTGGAGTTAAAGTGTAGTCCCCTTAGCTCCCCTGACCTCTGCTTCAGTTACAGAGAGAACTTTTCCCCAGCACACAGGAGTCTTCATAACTTTCCCCACAACTCCCACTACAGCACTTTAATTCCCGCTGTGTAGGAGAACTGCCAAGGGCCATAACAGCTGTTGCCCATGACATAATTTGTCCATCTTTGAAAGGCTTTATCAACGGGCACAAATTAAGATGTGAGAGTCCCAAGGAAAGCATTTGAAGGCCTTCCTGTGTGCTCACGTGGTGCTAAATTCCATCTGAGAATTACCACCACCACCGAAGAATGGGTTCCGCCCTCTGTGTCCCAGAATGGACATGGATTCCTTCCTGGAATCCCCGATGCCAGGAAGCCTGAGGCAAGTTCAGCTAATGCCACATGTGGGTTGCAGGTCTCTGGATCAGGACCATCCCCTCCCCACCAGGCTTCAGAGGCTTGGGCTGTAGTCATGCTTAGTTTTAAAGGCTTTTGCAAGATGTGTCAGGATTTTTCTGGGGTTTTCTTTTCCAATTAACTCCCCAGCCTTGACTCCTCTGTGTCTGAGTCAGCTCGGCCCCAAGTTCATTCCCTTCCATGGGGATGTTGGAAGGAGGAAGGGTGGGTGTCAGTGCTCTCTGCCCACAGCTGTCTGTAATCTTAGATATCCAGTCTCCATGTCGCCAAAGCTGATAAACCCAGCATGCACGCCTGTGAATCTGGACCATGTCGGCTGATAATAGCATTTCAGATCTTCCACCTGGAAGGAACAGTGAGCTATCTGAAGGTCAGTGTAGCTTGGCTCCACCACCAAAACATCCTTTGGTGATACTAAACTGTGATTGAATCTTTCCTTGGGTTGAAAAGGTTACACTCTCTTCCTACCGCTGCTGTTCAGGGGTGGAACGTTGAAGGTTCTCCGACTCAACAAATTCTCTTGGTAAATTAAGCAAAGTCATCTATCCCCTAAACGGGTTCTACAAACACCTGAGTGTTGAGTGTTGAAACAGAAGTCAGTAGGAAGTCCTGGCTTACTGTTGTTTATCTGCTTCCCATTGCTATGACAGAACCTTTGCAATAACTGACTCAAAGAACTTTATGTTTCGGCTCATGGTTTCAGAAGAGTCGGCTGATGTTCTGGATTTGTTCCTCTTGGGTCTGTTAAAGAGGAATATGATGGGTATGTCTGTGGAGCATGTGGTAGGAGTAAGTTGCTTACCTCATGGCAGTCAAGAAACACACCAGAGAGACTAGGGTCCCAATATCCCCTGTGAGGGCACACCCCATGACCTAACTTTAGAAGTTATACCAGCTCCCAATAGTTTCCCCAGCTAGGGAGCAAGCCTTGGGAAAACTTCTGATCCAAGAAGTCTCAGATATAAAACATTACCTTGCTTGGCTGCCAGGCTGACTGCTAAGAGAATGCAACCTGTTGTTGAAATAAAAATCCTCTCAAAAATGGGAATTATGCTCTCAAATTTTTCCTTCTCTCCTTAAATGCTTAAGGCATAAAACACAGTCTCCAGCCACTGGTGCCACCTCAGGGTTATTCCTAATGGGAGTAATGGGGTGCCCATGATCACAGTTTGTCAAGAACCCAGTGTAGCCCTTACAAGGTCCATAAGATCAGGGCAAGCGCACTATCATCCCTGGCAGCTCTCCTCCCCTGCCTTTGTATAAAATACAAAATAGCCGGGCGGTGGTGGCGCACGCCTTTAATCCCAGCACTCGGGAGGCAGAGGCAGGAGGATTTCTGAGTTCGAGGCCAGCCTGGTCTACAAAGTGAGTTCCAGGACAGCCAGGGCTACACAGAGAAACCCTGTCTCGAAAAACCAAAAAAACAAAACAAAANAAAAAAAAAAAAAACAAAATAAAAATATGCACTGCTCCTAAAGCACTCAAAAACTGAGAGACTGTAAGGCATTTCTAATTTGGAAACATATTCTTGAAACGACTGTTTATCTAACCAGGCTGCATTTACCAGAAAGGGCAATGAAAAGCACTGTGCAGGGATGTAATCCATCAGGTTCATCCTGCTACAATGTACAGTCATCGGATGGTTTGTGCATGCTACCAAACTTGCTACAATATATCCTTACAACGTGCTACCAAACTTAGAACAATGTATCCTTACAAAGCTAGTTTAACAGCTTTCACTAAGAGGAAATGGGATATTTTCATTATCTTCAAGAAGCACCTTTTAATTTTGTTCCCTCACATGAATATATGTGTGTGTGTGTATTACATTTTTCATGTAAAACTTGTAGAAAAGGATATGTGAAATATTTATTCACATTATTTTCTTAGGTGACACATAAACACAATAAATATAAATTGCCTATATTAAAAACATACTAATCTAGGATGCTGGTAAGATGGCTCAGAGGTTAAGAGCACTGGCTGGCTGCTCTTCCAAAGGTCCTGAGTTCAAGTCTCAGCAACCACATGGTGGCTCACAACCATCAATAAGACAATCTGATGCCCTCTTCTAGCCTTCAGATGTATATGCAGCAGAACACTCATATATTGAATAAAATTTTAAAAAAATACTAGCCTCTGAATAAATCATATCTGCCTAGTGCTGTTGATCAGAAGTCCCTGAAAATGAATTCCTCTGCCTCCCAAGGAAGGCCTTTGGCACCATATAAAAAAAGAAAAGAAAAGAACTTCTGATTTAAATATAATCCAGGTGCTTGTTCATTCAGAGCTACTAAGAGTATATAGTATTGTCAGAAGACCCTTGGATGTGAAACATTGAATGTTAGTCAACAAACCAAATTTGCAGACAGTTTATCAAATTATCAGAGCACTGGGCTGTCCATTGTGTGTTTAGGACTTCATACCCATGGAGGAGGCAGGGGAGTTGCTCCTGTGTTTGTCATTGAGAAGAGAACCAGTTCTATATGTACAGACATAGACACTCTTTCACACACACACACACACACACACACACACATTTACATACACTCACACATATACACATTTTTACTCACACACATAAACATACTTCTCACACACATAATACTCACACATTCACACTCACATATACACATATATTTACACATCTTTCATACACATTCACACTCATGTCCATATATACACACTCTCACACACGCAGAGATACACATGCACACCTATTTTGTGTCTGGCCTTCAGATGGACAAAATGAAAGAGTGATGCCAAGAAAATCAGGAAGCATCAGTCTGTTGTTGCTTCAGCCATTTATAGGCAAGACTGCTATTAGATGAGATACCAAATAGACACTTTAACTGGACTCCAAATACCCTGAAGAATTTACATCAAATGAACCAGTTTTCTACCTTTTCAATCATATGAGCTACAAATCTTCTTAGTTATGAGGTTTATTTGAATCAAGAATCTAATCAAATCTCCAAGGAGTTCCCCATCCCCTATTTTTCCTAGATTAAAAACAAACATGGCCCAGGCTTACAACATAGCTCAGAGGGTAAAGTTGTGTGTTCATACCCTGGGTGACCTGAGTTTGAGCTCCAGATCCTAACGATGGCAAGAGAGAAGGAGAGAATTCCTAAGAGTCATCCTCTGATTTCACATGCACTTTAGCACATGTGTGTGAACATATAGACACATACACACACGTTAAATTAGTGTACAAATCTTAAAACTAAGAATGAAGGAGGAGAAGAAGAAGGAGGAGGAGGAAGAAGAAGAGGAGGAGGAGAAGGGGAAGGAGGAGGAAGAGGGGAAGGAGAAGGAGGAGGAGAAGGGGAAGGAGGGGGAAGGAAGGGGAGGAGAAGGGGGGAGGAGGGGGAGGAGGAGGAGGTCGAGGGTGAAGGTGGAGAAGGAGAAGAAGGAGGAGAAGGAGAAGGAGGAGGAAGAGAAGAAGAAGAAGAAGAAGAAGAAGAAGAAGAAGAAGAAGAAGAAGAAGAAGAAGAAGAAGAAGAAGAAGAAGAAGAAGTTGAAAACTGTTCTACATTGTTTTCTGTTGACATGATAATTACCATGACTCAAAAGCAACTCTGGTAGTGAAGGGTTTATTTTAACTTCCAGGTCACAGTCTATCATCAAGGGAGGTCAGGGTAGGAACTTACGGCAGAACCTGAAGCTGAGACACTGGGGGAACTGTTTGCTTTGTGGCTTGTGTTCAATAACTGTCCCATCTGCCCAGAGATAGCATTGCCTACAATGAGCTCAGTCCTGTTAAATCCATTATTAATTTAAAAATCACTCATACACACACACACACACACACACACACACACACACACACACCTCTGCTTGGAAAACCTGTCCTAAAGTTCCCCCATGGCACCCTCATTGCCCCAGCTCAGGGTGGGTCTAGTTATCTAATTTCGCCTTCTTCAACCCTGTTTCCCTGATCCACAGACATTCACAAAGAGAGTTCACCAACCTATTGGTGGGAGCCAACAGCATCTACCTCCAGCTAACCACAAAGGACCTGCCACTAACCTCGCATAAACACATAGCTGAAGGTCTGGGATGCCCTTTGCTCCGTGATACACCTGATTCACACTTCCATTTTCTTGTGGCTCCCTTACCTGAACAAAGTCACAAGAAGCCAGGCTGCACACACACTGGGTTCTCTCATGTCCCAAGTGAGCTATAACAGTCTGACATGCATGAGCACTAAGGTGCATCTGCTACGTTTCCCTCCACCAAGTTCCTCTTCTGATTGTGAAGTCTGCTGAGGGTTCAACAGGAAAAGCAGCAGCGACCCCTCCCTGTACACCTGCGCCCTAAGTCTCCCACACTCAAGGTGGCACTGGCGAGGCCAAGGACCAGCCCCTGTCATCCAAATGTCTCTGTCACTTTTCACCTTATTCTCTGAGTGTGAGCTCAAACGCTGAATGAGGAGCCGTGCTCCTATATCTGGAACATGGGTTCAGAAACGAGAAAGCAAAACCAGCTATTCAAATCAGAACACAGACGCAAACCTTCTCCCCGCAAAGACAAAACCAGTGGAAATGCAAGAGCATTACCCAAGGGAAGGTAAACATTATCGTTTAAAGACAAGCCTCTTTAGCTGGAAATAGCTCGTTCTTAACCATGTGTGTGAGGAAGCTGTCATCCACTCACACTTTGCAATTAACATACAATTAATATATAATTACAATTAAATTCCTGTAATACTAAGTTAAAGGCTAGTGTTAAATGTTGCCTTTAATCCTTTTAATGATGTTTAAAAGGCTCTTCAAAGGCAGGCACGATGTACTAAATACCACCCACTGAGATGGAAATGGTAACATTTAAGTGTGCTAATTATTTCTTTTATTAAAAAATTTGTGGGGCTGGAGAGATAGCTCAGTTGAGAGCACCGTCTGCTCTTGAGGAGAACCCAGGTTCAGTTCCCAGCACCCACATGGCTGCCAACAACTCTCTGCAACTTCTATTCTAGGGGATACGACACCCCTTCTGCCCTCCACCAATACTTGATATGCATGAAGTGCACTTACATAATCATAGGCACACACATAATAAAATATTTTTTAAATCATACACACATGTACATATGTATGTGTGTGGTACATGCATGGCTGTGTGTGTACATGCATGGCATGGATGTTCTGTACCCTCTTTTATCAATCTTCACCTTATTCTGAGACAGGGTCTCTCAGTAAGCCTGGAGCTAGGCAGGCAGCCAGCAAGCCCCATGGATACTCCTGTTCTCTCTCTCTCTCTCTCTCTCTCTCTCTCTCTCTCTCTCTCTCTCTCTCACACACACACACACACACACACACACACACACACACACGCGCACGCGCGCTGGGAGTTCAGGGTACTCTGCCACACGGGACTCTCTATGTGGATGTTGGAGATTTGAACTCATGTTCTCAAGCTTTCCCAGCAAGCATGCATACCCAGTGAGCCATCTATAGACCCTTAGGATCCCAAGTGTAACCCATAGGCCACGCAGACACATACCCATTCAGATAGAGAGATAGAGAGATAGATAGAGAGATAGATAGACAGACAGACAGGTAGATTTCTAATTTAATTTGGGGACTCAGGTCTGCGTTGTCCATTCTCTGTTGGAAAATTTAGTAACAGGAAGTCTCCCCATCATCTAGATAGATCCAACTAAAAAGGAGCTGATTGCAGAGCAAACCCTGGTTTCCAATTTGAGACTCCTTCAGGATCAGCTGGTGTGGCATGCTCCTAGCTGTGAAACTTTCCTCTAGTTACCAAGCTTCTCTGAGACTGTTTCGCAGTCTATACAATGAAAATAATATGTGTGAGCCTTTTAGAATCTCATGTAATTGCAGCAAGTGCAGGGACACACTGGCTGCACAGGGAATTTAGTGGAACTTTCAACTGGTCCCTAAACTTTTTGCATGTACTTCAGAATCAATGATCAATGGGGCTCCTCTCCCAACTTCCTTGAAAATAAAACCTGAGACCCAGAAGAGTTTTCAGCTCATGTACTACCTCCCCTGCCATCTAGGCTATCACCAAAACCCCTTGTCTCTTCCTTTGAGATGTAGCCCTGGCCACCTCTCCACCTGAGCTTTCATGTCCCAGGGGAATCCTTTGGACCTCATCAACTGCATGGTCATGGTCACTGGGTATCACTCACCCACAGGAAGCCATCTTCTGGGTTCTCACAATGGCATTTTCATGAAACTCTTTCCTGCCATCTTGGTGCTGGCATTCAGGCCCCTCCTCAACCTGGTAATTGCAGTTTGCCATACATGCTAACTAACCAGCACACATGAAGACCATGGCACCCACATGTACCCACATGTGCCATTTCAGTGGCTTAGGGGCCAACCTGCACTTGACCCTTTGTATGTCTTGAGAAGAACTCTGAAAGACGGGGTCTGGTTGGGCAGACTCTGTCATCAGCCTGTCTCTTGAAGGATGCGGCTACAGTTCTCTGCACCCAGAAAGAGCATTGCTAGGCCCAGACCCCCAGAGCCCTCTCTGGGTGAATGCCAACCATTCTGCTTCAGGTTCTCCTGCTATTGTCCCCTGAGCTCAGACCTCCTCCTCTCACCTGCTGCGTCTACAGCTCATGCCTTCTCCTCACCTGTCACCAGACTAACACCATCACATGCTTCTGACCTCAGTCAGTGCCATTTCCTTAAGACTCCCTTTCTAGCCTCTTTGAAGAGATCGAAGACCCTGTACCTTCAAGCTTACTCGAAACCTTTCTGGTACTACGTACACACCAATCAACCAGAACATAGGTTCATCAGAATGGATACTATGTCCATACTCTGGGGATTTCCAGAGAGCTGGGAGTTGAAAATGCTCCCCGTGGAGGCGGGGCAGAGAGTCCTGAGAGCATTGTCTCCAAGGTATTAGGGGCCCAGAACACAGGGCAAGGGATGTCCCCGAGCACTAAGAAAGATGCCGTGTGTTACTTAAAGTCCTTTTCAGACTTGAATAACTTAAAACAATAGTTCGTCCATTTTCACGGGTTTACAACCTGAGCTCACTTCAGCTAAGTGGTATCTTGGTTCACCAACAGTATCTACTGGAGGAGGGTGGCTTCTCCAATTGAAAGCCTTGTGTCAACTGGGATGGTAAGAGCTGGGACCTGGATTAGCATCACTCCATCCAAAGAGGTTTTCTTTGTAGCATGAGGTCTCTTGTGTAGCTGAATTTTAACATGTGGGAGCAGAAGCCACCAGCCCTTTGAAGGCCTTGGGTTTGTAGTGCGGAGGAGGAGGTCTTTCGATGAAATCTATTGCTTCAAGCAACTCTCAGACCCAGATAGAAGGTGTGGACCAGAAATTACCTACATGGAGAAAAGGGAAGGAGAGTGGCCACTGAGAATACCATCCACCACAACTGGATATTCTGTGGAGATATATATCCCAACACAACAAACTTGTGCTTCAGGGCTGAACTAGCTGAGTAAGCCTGCCTCCATAGGTAGGCCACTTGTACAATTTGACATCTGCTTGTGACTTACCTGAGTTGTCCACTTTGCTGCCTACTGTGCCTCTAAGGTCCAGCCTGTCACACTGTGGCACCCAGTAAGCACTAACTGAAGAAATGAATGCCCACCAGCCCCCAAACAACAGTTGCCCAAATTGCAGAAGCCCTGAACGGCTTCAGGGATGAAGGACATTAACTTGTATGTAGTGAAAATTTGATCAAGAGGTTTTTGAAGAAGATTAAAGAAATGGGAGTTGAGATTCTTGTTGGCAGAGTGACTAGTGTTGCTTGAAGGCCCAAGGGTGCAGATGCGAGCGTCAGACATGAATTGTCTGTGGGAGGCAGAGGAAGGAGAGAGCTGGAATAAGAAAGATGACTTCTTACTACTGTAGGTCTCCCCACCCCCAAACCCCCGAGTTATAGCTGTTCTTACCTCTGCAGATTCCCTCAACTGATAAAGATCATCAATAACAGAAGCCACCCACCGAGACTCCGTGAGACACCTCCCAGGAAACCTCCTGGGGCAAAAGGGAGAGCCCTCTTCTAGTTAGAAATGTTTGCGTGAGGTAAAGGTAGACTGGGGACGCAACCAAGGAGCGGAAATGGAAGAAAACAGAGTCAGAAAACCCGAGTTTCCCTTTAGATATGCCAAGCTCTGATGAACAGCCTTGAGTAAGGTGCCAAACCGCCCTCCACATCTGCTTAGGACACAGCCAGCTTCAGCTCTGGACTCCCCTGAGGAATTTAATTAATCCATTAATAATCAATTTAATTAATTGTTGGCTGTGACAACCCTAGTCTTCCAACCTCGTCATCTCTGTCATAACATTCCATCCCCCTGTTGGGTCAGCTTTATAACAAGAGACCTGCCATTCGAGGCCGTTTCTTACCTGCTCCATCTACACATCACCCCAGCCTGCAGTGTTACCCTCCTGCCTCCCAACTCCACTCTAAGCCTACGGACTCCACCAAGTTCAGGAGCATCTGAACCTGGTACAAATCAGTCCCTGTCATCGATGACTCTAGCTTCTTCCCACCTCACCTTCCTCAGAAGTTCTGCCTCTTTTGTGAGTTCCAGGGGGTTGGAATGTCTGCTACAAGGTTGTGTGTTCTGTATATGAGACAGGGAAATTGCATCTGTGAACTCTCAACAATATGGCTTCCTGAACAAAACCTGAACAAGGGCAATACCAGTTGGTATGTCGATGTGGATAGAGAACCCTCCCAAGGCCCCGCCCCCCAGATAAAGAGCTACAGGCAGTTATTGGCTGCTGAGAAAGGAAACCAAGTTTTTCCCAGACATGAAAGTCCTAAGTGGTTATCCAACAGTAAGTGCTTAGCCATCAACACATATACATACATGCAATACTACATGGACTCAAAAGATTGTATTTATATATTTATGTGTACGCATGCAACAATAATAATTGAAGAAAAATGGGGCCATAAATCCATGAGGAAGAGGAGGGGAAGAAAAGAAGTGGGAAGAATAGAAACACATCTCATACGAAATTCTCAACAACAACAAAAAAATCTTTCCTAAAAAAAGCTTCCTAACTTTCTCTGTGTGGCCATCATAGCAGCCTGTGGTGGTTACCTACCTATGAGTAAGAGATGGATTCAAGGGGAAGCTGCAGATAGCACGCCCCTGGCCTCTCACTGGTCCTGGCGCAGACAGGCAAGAACAGCTCCCCCAGGTCCCTCCAGACAGCATACTCATGTGAGCCCTTAGCCACTGTTGCTTCTGACTGACTTTTTCACCATTTCCTTCCCCGTGCTGCCCAGTGTCAAACAGTGGTGGGGAAAAGGATTCCACTCACCAGGTAACGCCAAGCTAGGGACACGTGTAGTCTATGTTTCCTAGGCTGTGTTTCTGTGGTTCACTTCAAGGTGAACCCACAGGGGCAGAAAGCAAATAGCGAAATTTGAACCGCTGGATGCTTGGCAGGGTGGGGGAGGGGCAGTGATGAGCAAGTCATGATTGGGCTCTTATCTTAGAATGCTCCATAGTTTGTTGAATGTTGGTTTACCTAGACACATCAGAAACAAGTATAATTTCTTGCTTGAAATAATAGAAATGTTGAATTATGTAGCTTTAATAAAGGGAGGAAGTATATCCTGACCTCCATGTGGAACTCTGAACATAGGACCTACATTAGATTTTCTTTCAGTCTCTTCACACTTTTTATGCTGGAACTCGTGGTCACAAGGTGGCTATACTAACCCAGAAATCACATCCAAAGCTACTGGACTCAAATTTATGTGTTGTTTCCAGATCAGTCTTTCAACTGAAGGACATTAGGCTAAATGAAACTCATTAATATATTTTAATATTTATAATTAATAAATAATTATAGTTAATAATTATAATTAATAAATATTATAATTAATAAATATTATAATTAATAAACTTATTAATGCATTTTTTAAAACCTGGCTTAATAAGGGTACTTCAACATGTTAACCTTTCTTCTAGCACACCACCCACTCACTAGAAGCAGTGGAAAGGAAAGGTTCATAGGGCAAAGGAAGATTCAGATCTGTTTAGAAATAGTTTGGGGGGCAATTCTAATCTGTGTTGTCAGAATATCAGCAGTCCAGTTCACAGGAATCAGCAGCAGTAGCTCAATCCACTTTTAAATGCTATTCACGACTCAGCAGCTTGATCCAGAAGAAACCTCCAGGCTCTGCCAATCAGCCCAAGTCCTCAGAAGCCACCAGAACACCACCAGGAGTTCTTTAGTGTGTTTCTCTCTCTATGAAGTCATGATAAACAATGACCAGCAAAAAGTGGCAAGGTGAACCAACACCACATAGCGCCAACTACTGTCTGGTGGTTTATATTTATAACCTTTTCAAACATCATATGTTTTTTTCAACCATAGCTCTAGCAAAACATCACATGTATTTTTAGACAGCTATCAAGAAAAACATCACATGTCTCCCAAACATCTGCTTCAGCAAAAACATCCTCTCATAAGACTGTTGCAGAAAAGCATCACATGACACAACCAAGTCTCCAAAGAAATCAAAATTTTCCACGGGTCAGTAATTTACATATGAAGTCCTATAAGTTGGGATAGAGAATTCTACCCAAGTTCTCCTCACAGCCAGATACTGTCACTCGTGCAAGAAACATACCAGTGTCTGAAGTCATTTCAAAGCAGAGAAGAGTAATTCCCTAGAGTCTCTGTAATCCTACCCTGCCATGCCCACCCTGCCATAGTCCACAACTCGCCAACACCCTTGCAAATCTTAATGGATTTGATGCATATGGATGGTCCTCTTTATCTCTGGGGCATCATACTACCCAAGCTGGCAGGTACACATGAAGCTCATCTCCCATTTCTATACATTCGTGTAGCATCGATAATTTTATCATGCATACGTAATGCCAAATAATACCCAACAATCGTAAGCCTTCCTCCTCTGTTTCTCCTGCCTCCTATGTTGTGTGACAGCAAAGACCAGTTTTTGAGAATCCTTTCCTTCTTTACAGATTAAGGAACTATGCAAACATGCTACTCTGCTATCTTTATAGTACCGTCATATTTCTTAATTACTTGCCTCTCAATTACATGGGGGGAGGGGTCCTAGTGATATTAAAGAGTCAGCCCCAAAACTGTCACTCAAAAGACAGCTGATGTAGACTCAAAGTGAACCAGCTACATGGTTAGGTCTTAGAGGCAGTTCTTCCCATCTGAACATAAAAGTGCCTGATAAATTACTAACCAAACTTGCTTTAAGCTGTGTGTGGTGACTCACTCCTGTAACTGGATTGCTATGGGTTCGAGGCCAGCTTTACCTATATAGTGCATCCAGGGAAGCCCCAGATAGAGTTATGAAAAAAAAAATACTCACTTTATAAGCCTTTAAAAATGTTTCTCAGATAATAAGCTCTGTTGCTGTGCAGTGGGCGACTGGCTACTGTAGCATCTTGGAGAATGAAGGTAAATGTGCAGGTGTGTTGTATAGAACAAGGCAGCCAGCTATGCTGTTTTAACCTGGCATCTGGCCCAGACCTGAGGCCAACACACATACACACCACCACTTTTTATATTGCTGAAATATGCTACAGCTGTGTGCCTGCAAAGCCGTCTTCTGATCGTAACCAATCATCTCTCTCTCTCCTCTGAGCTCTCAGTCAAGAAACTTGCTGGCCGTGGCTTGTGCACCACAGTGGCAATCCTCCCTGCTCTTCTAGACACCCCTCTGTGCCTCTGACAAAGTCACACGTACCCACTGAAACACTCAAGGGGTGCTCGCCAATACCCACCTGTGTGCATGCAGGCTTTTTTTGAGATGGTTCAGTAGCCCTTGTTTGAAATGGAGTGTTTCAGATTTACAGCTTTTTCAGACTTAAGAACATTGACATATACACAATGAGGGATGTGTGGTGTGTGTATATGTGTATTTGTATGTGTATATTTATTTTTGTGTGTGTATATATACATGTTTATCTATGTTTATGTGTATGTATGTTAGGAATGTGGTCCAAGTCTAAGCATTTCATACCCAGCTTACACACACAGCTTGCACATGATTTACTGACATTGCTAGTGTATCTACATGTTGAGTATGGCATGACATCAGGCACAGTATCTTCCACTTATAATACCATAGAAATGCTCCAAAACATTTTGGAATCCTTGAGTTAGAGATGTACAACCTCTAGTTACCAAGAGGTGTGAAGATAAGTTGACTCCACAGATTTGCACTCTAGCGTAGAAGACAGAGTTATTAGATGGCCACAACACTGAAGCTATGTGGACATAACACTTTCTCAGAAGACACTGTGCAAGCTTAGCACCAAGGCACTTCCTGTCATGTTCTGCAGCATGAACTCCTGGCCGGATTCTACCTGAGGAGAGGTCTAGCTCCCAAGGGTCTCCCTGTAAGAACCGCAGCGAGCAGCTTTAGTAAGCCCCAGTTTATTAATGCTTGTTACTTATTACTCCCATTGATTGCGATGCATATGGTATCTATTTCCCACGGGGCTGAACTGCACTTCTGCCTGGACCGAAAGAGCCGAATTAATTACAACAGTCTATGCTATGCCATGGGAGGCCACCAAAATAGGAGCAGCTACAAACAAAGGCGTGGAACCCTTCTTCTTGCCTCCTCACAAGAGCCCCTCCCTCGGGGCTGCTTCCAGAACTCACATCACAATCACAAGTCACAGCCAGAGCTAGGCCCAAGGCTCCACCAAGCCTCAGGCATCAGTCCAACCTTCCCTGTGCCTGACAGGGGGGATAAGTATCCCTCGGAAGCACTGCAGACCACTCCAGCGGGTCTTACGAGTTCAACGTCCAGAGAAAGGCTAAGATGCCTTTAAAGGCCGATGGAGGAGACTGTCCCCAGGTTTCTCTCTTAAAGCCTTAGCCCAGCTTTGGTTTTTCCCATCAATCGGTGGCAGGGTTCTGGTTCTCACACAGATCTGAGGAGCAGCTGGGAACCAGAGCAGAGCTACCACAGGGAAATGAAACTTGGTCATGTGGACGTATCCCAGACACCACAGACTTGGTGTCTGGCCACTCCCAGTTTATGGATGCAATTATCTAAAACCTGATAATACAACTGTGTCTGTGCCCAAAGGTATCCTTTGAATAAATCATTTGGATGCCTATGTTTAGACATCCACCAAAGAAAGAACTATCCGGGACACATGGCCAGGGAGACAGCCATTTCACCATGATCATTAGTATCCTAGAGTGCAGGCTCTGTGGGCAGGTCTACCTCCCCAGTAGGAAGAAAGGTGACAAAATAGAGGGGTCACAGCCTGTTCACCCAGGCAGAGCAGATTCCAGGAGCTTCGTAAGGGGTCCCTCATCCGTGTGATGCCTGGACTAAAAGCTGCACCCACCAGGAAAAATAAGGATGAGGACAGACTTGGCCTCTGCCCTTGTAAAGCATGCAGTACACTCCAGTAGAAGCAGGAAGGTGCATTTCTCACTTAACGTAGATGCTGAGACGGAGGGCTCTGACCCACTGGGGCAAGAAGACCAAAGCTACCGTGTGCTCTCAGACTCCCAGCATGGGAATCCTCATCCAGGCAAAGGGTTTGGAGGGAAACAAACAGAAGAGGAACTTCACAGACTTGTGAATACACGAGAAGGCAGAAGGGAAGAAAGGATGCCCCCTCCCCCCTGCCCCCCCCCCCCGGAATGATGAGAAAGTCCGTGTGAGGAGACAGGAAGGGAAAGCTGGCTGCTTTCGAATCTTGCTAAGCGATAAAGAGAACTGACGTTTCGGTTTTAAAGCAGCATGAAAGCGAGGATTAGTTTGATGCGGAGGATTTTATCACCAAGATTGTGTGAGTTCAATGAACCCACATGTCTAAGGCACTTGCGAAAGTGGTTGAGAGTGTCTTCGTTGTCTTTGAGGTCAAGAATGGAAGCAGGCGGATGCGTGTGATGCTTCTGAGGTCTTTGAGAGGACCTTTCGGGGTCCTGACAGGGTCCTGATGGGTGCTGGTGGGAGGCCTGATGTGATACAGTGGCTGTGAGGGCAGAGAAAAGCGGGATACGAAAGACAAAATGTAATGAGCTATATAGTCAGGAGGATTTGCTGATGAATGGGGCAGGGAGATGGAGGACTCCCAGATTTCTAGCAAGCAGATAATTCACCAGTCTACTGTAACTGTCTTATCCTGAAGAGGGACAAACTAGAGGAAGCCAGATCCAGAGGACCACCAAGCCTGGTGTTCAGGCTAAGATCCCTTCACCACCATTGATCTTATGTCCTTGGAGTTCATTTCCCTTGGGAGAACCTCAGGCTCCTTGCAGACTTAGCTGGGTTATAGACTATAGTAGCATCAAAACAACTGCCTGCACGGAGCTGGGATCCTGAAAATCCCAGCAGAAGGTGCAGTCTGGCAGCAGGGGCTCTAAAGTCAGCGGGCCTGAGTTGCTTTCGGTGATCAGATTGCCTATGCGGAAAGGAAAGGCTAAGCAAGAATCATACATGGTTAGGTAGCACACCAGCCCTATAACACAAGAGTGGAAATCTAGTGAGTACATAATTTTGTGTCCGGGCCTAGGTACTGGGGATTTGGACTAAAGTTCACATGCTTTGGAAGTATGCCTGTAATCCTAGCACTGGAGAGCAGAAACTAGGAGCCAGCCTAGAAGAAATGGCAAGCTCAGTGAGAGACTGTGTATCAGAGAATAAGATGGTGATACAGGAAGACACTTGACATACCACTCTAGCTTCCACGAGTGTGTGCACAGACTCAAACACTCCCACGAAAAAGCAAGGGGCGCACGCGTGCATACACACACACACACACACACACACATACACACACATCAGAGCTAATCAAGATCAGCAAAGCCAGAGCATACAAGATCAATTATGTGTATATTAATAGCATACATGTGGTTGAAATTAAAAGAGCAAGAAAATGTAAAACAGTTTTGGTTGGCTTGTATATACACACACACATACACACACACACACCAAAATAAAAATAGATCCGATGAACCGTGTGTAGAACTGATACTGAGACATGAAACTTATAAAGAAATCGGAGGTGAAGATGCCTCGTATGGCCATGGACTGGAGCACATGGCTAAGTGCCGATTCTCTTCCCAGTGAGATTGTTTTTAGCATTCACATGGAAATGCAAAGGGAACTGGAATGGCTAAAATGAGCAATGAGGCTTGAAGAACCCAGCCTGCAGAGTCCAGAGAGCTTCACTCTGCAGTCTCGGTGGAGAGACAGAGACAAATCAGTGGAACAGAACCGAGACACTGAACAGGCGCACAGAACTGATGTGACTTTAGACAGTATGCAAAAAGTACTCGAAGGAGGGTCTTACGAACTCACGGTGCTGGTATAACCTGCCGTACACAGAAGCAACAAAATTCACCTTCGTGTAAGTGCTGATCTAATATAAAGCTCACTTCAAAGTCTGTAATGGAATCAAATATAAAACTGTAGCATCAAAAGGTTTGGGAGAAAATCTCAAATACCAGAAGTCTAACAACGTATGAAAGGAAAAATTAATAACTGAACTTCATTGAAAAACATAAAACTTTCATCGTGTGGAAAACCTGATATTATGAAAAGACAAGCTACCGGGTGGAGGATATATTTACAAAACAATAAATCTGGTCAAGGGTTAGCATACAGAAAGTACAAACATTCCAACCAGGCATGGTCCCTTAGCCCAAATAGTTTACATCCCATGGGGTGCCACTTATTTAACATTATTTCGATGATAAGAGAGCTCCAGGAGATTATTGAGGAGAAGGAGAACAGGGGGATTCCAGGTGTGTCTCTTAGAGAGCAAAGCAAAGTACTCCGTGATGAACGCATTCTATGCATTGTGTCTATCTATCAATGTCAGGACCCTTGGTGCAACACTGTTTCAAAGTTTTCTAAGATTTGATCACTGCCAGTAAGAGCCAAGCACACAGGTGTTTGGAACAACTGCATGGAATCCCTAAGCGGCTCACAGCATAGTTCAATTTTTTTAACTTTATTTTAAATTACATATACACATTTGTTGAGTGCCTAGAATATGTATGACACACCACAGAACTGGAGAGACAGGCAACACTCAGCACAAGCAAGGGAGAGGAGAGGAGGAAGGGACTCTGGTTTCTAAAAATGTATATAATACCTGGGCTGTAAAGATGGCAAGTACAATTAGCAATGACATACATGTATATCCAATAGCAACGGGCCATCTGTGGCTCCGCACTCCCCCTCAGAAGGGATGTGGGGCTTCAGAGGACTCCCCACTAGCATGCTAATCCTCGTGCTTTGACCATGGCCTTCCTACCTCACACCTTTGCTGACCATGAATACATTAACAGCTGAGAAGGGGTGTTCAGCTGATTCCTGGCCTCTCTGAACCCCAGAGCATGCCAGCAAGCCACAGCGTCTTCATCGAGACCACTGACATGTCAGTCCCTTCCGTAGAGATGATGGGGTACATTTTTTCTTTTTTTTTTTATTAGATATTTTCTTCATTTACATTTCAAATGCTATCCCCTTTCCTAGTTTCCTCTCTAAAAGTCCCCTATACCCTTTCACTGCCCTGCTCCCCAACCCACCCACTCCTGCTTCCTGGCCCTGGCATTCCCCTGTACTGGGGCATATGATCTTCGCAAGACCAAGGGCC
>NC_034605.1:62674040-62678577 GCF_900095145.1 Mus pahari | reverse complement strand
TTAGGTACTTTCTCTAGCTCCTTCATTGGGGGCCCTGTGTTCCACCCAATAGATGACTGTGAGCATCCTCTTCTGTATTTGCCAGGCACTGGCATAGCCTCACAAGAGGGAGCTATATCAGGGTCCTGTCAGCAAAATCTCGCTGGCATATGCAATAGTGTCTGGGTTTGGTGGTTGTTTATGGGATGGATCTATGTTTTCTATGGAACCTTCTGCACCTGAGATTCTCTCTTCCATCTCTTGTATTGCTGATGCTCTCACATCTATGGCTCCTGATTTCTTTCCTAGGATTTCTATCTCCAGAGTTTTCTTTATTGTTTCTATTTCCATTTTTAGATCTTGGATGGTTTTGTTCAATTCTATCACCTGTTTGGTTGTGTTTTCCTGTAATTCTTTAAGGGATTTCTGTTTCCTCTTTAAGGACTTCTACCTGGGGTGCATTTTTCTAGAAGAGTAGCTAGCTCAGCTAATGGGCCACTGTTTGCTTGAGCTATATCTTTTTTAAACCAATGAGAATGTAACTCAAAGAGCAAATTGGTCTTTCGACAGCACCTCCCAATTCCCTGCCAGTGTGTGGCACAGCATCTGGACCTCCGGGAATCTGATACATTGATGTCGAATCATGAGTTTCCAGAAACTTCTTACCCCCCACCCACTTCTCGAGCCTGTGCCCAGCTCCAGGTCCTGCTGGCCTTTTCATTCTGTGCAGTGGAGGGAAGGGGGACATAATTCCCAGGGTTGCGAGCTGGCAATGGGACACACAGAAGCCCAGCTACCACCACCGGGTGCGGCCATTCAGAGCTCCGTGTGCCAGTGGGTGAGGCTTCCCACCCTTGGTTCCGGTGACTTGGAATGCCCAGGGCCTAAACTTAATTAACTTCTCCAAGCCGGGACTTTTCCATCGAAGCCTGCATCCTGCTTCGTGGGGTGGCAGGACTCAAGGGCTCCCTGCACAAACAGGAGGCCAGGGACCTTAGTGGCCGCAGCAGGCAAGTACAACAGGGCCAGTAGCATCCTCATTAAACACTGATTAGCAAGTGGACTCGGTCCAGGCCAGCGCAGAGCTGAATGAGAGAGATTTCTTTCTTCTCTTTTTTTTGCCGACAGTTGATCAGATGTAGGCAATTAAGAACCCCCACACCTCCAGCCCTGGTATTTTTTTTGAAGCAGGGAGCTCATACCAGCCAAGCCATAAAGACGCCATTGTCTCTAAGAACAATATACCCCACTAATCTCACTTCTGGCAATTTACTTTTTCTTCCCAAGCAGATTTAGAAAAAAAAAATCTTTGAAAGAGTCCGGGGGAGGAATACTTCATAGTATCTAATCCTACGGCAAAGTGGGAGTTTTCGTGTTCCGTCAGCTTTTCTTTGAATGGGCACTGGATAAATAAACTTCTACTGCCTGGCCACATTGAGGGGGAGACCGTGAGGATCCAATTATGCATATGGAGGCGTGTGCTTTCTGGTTTGCAAATCAAACACAAAGAGGGTAGTGCCAGAGGGCCTTAGCACAAACTCCTCAACTAGCCAGGTGAGAACCTCTTTTGTTAAGTGTTTAAAAGCAATTGCTGCCCCTCTTTAATTTTCGAGTGGTAATTAGCCTCCCAGATCCAGTCCAACCTGGTCCACATCAGACTGTGTGCTGGTGTGGGGATGAAGCTACGGGGTGTCCTGGAACCAGTCAGCCTGGAAGGGGGAAGGGGGCATGAGCAGTGGGGCAGGGCAGGACTTTTAAGAACCCAAAAAATTTCAGCCTAAGGGCCAAAAAGTTTGACAGGCACGCACTGAGAAGTTGTTTTTTGCCCTTAAAGGGAGAAAAGGTGGGGAGAGGGGAAGGAAAACAAAGGTGAGAGCGACAGGGTGGGAAGGAACGGGGTGAGTGGGGGTGGGGCGGGGGAACGGGGTGGAGAAGTCGGGGGAAACTGGAGTGGGGGGGGTTCGGGGGAGTAGAGGGACAAGGGGCAGCATCAGAAACTTGGGCCTTAAAAACAACAGCAGAGCTGAAAGGGGAAAGCCTAGCGGCTAGGGCTAGCGCTGTAACTGTTTGAATCCTTGTTAATGAGCCCAGCACTCTAAAGGGCCTGTGCCTCGGTGGCATTGACTCCTGCAGAGAGTGAGGGGTTTCTCTAAAAAGACCAAAATTAAGGAAAATGGAAGCATGAAACTCCAAAGACCCTGGAAACCAGCTCACCAGAGAGCTTCACTTCCCGTCATGCCTCAAAGGGACCTAGCAAGGAACTGCCAACAGCTCCAGCCTTGTGGGCCTGTAGGGAGATCCCGCCAGGGGAGCTGCTCCTTAGTGTGTCAGTGGCCTAGGTGTTCTGTTCTACCCCCTGGCAAGCCCAGGTGGACAGACATCCTGTGCATTCAGTTGTTGAGTGACTCAGAACTAAAATGCTCTGTGTACTTGGAGGAGAGTGGGGTTCACTGTAGAGATCTGGCAAGGTTGAAAGTCTGAGGTGCTGGGTTACAGTCAGAAAATCCATGTCCCTGTAGGAAGCACCCAGATAACTGAGCAAGGAGAGCTACCTCACTGGAGTCCAGGGTTTCCACGGAGTGGGGAGGAGATCTTAGGACTTTTAGAAACAAAAAACATAATTCTCACTCCATGGACGCATAGTGAGTCTTTTTTCACCAGCAGAGCTTCTTGTGTTCTTAGGTTTGGAGTCATGCAGACCTAGGTTCAGAACCCGGCCTGGCTCCTTACCAGCTGTTGAAATTCCTGATATCTGTGCCATTGAACTCCTTGACTATTAAATAAAATAATAAAATATCCTTGTCATACCCAGATGAGCCTTATGGGAAAATCAGCCTCTGAGACTGTACCCACATCGGTGCCTGATATCTGAGACACTGAAAGGGAAAAACACAGGTCTCCAAAAGAAATAGCAGTGCACTTGATTGACAAGATAAATAGCTGGGTCTATTTAAATATGTAGAGGTACAAATGAAAGCATTGCATCCCATCACAAAAGTGGGCTACACCAACTGCAGACAGGAAGTCCATCCAGTCCCCACTGTGCACCACTTTCTGTACTGCAGCTCAGTACAGGGCGTCCCTCCAGTTCCTGCTGCATAGCAGCTTTCTGTAGAAGCTGTAACTATGAACCAGCGTCGTGTCCAAAGAACTCAATGGAGACAAGCAACGGAGTTGCCCTAGGAGGCAGAATGTGGTAAAAAGCAAAAGAGCTGAACAAAGAGACGCAAGACACACCAGGGAAGGAGAGATTAGTTCCACATAGGAGGATTAGGAGAGGCTTGAGGTGGGAGCTGGCACCAGACCAAGACAGGGAAGCTAGGTAGAAAACAGAATGAAGCTTGCTAGAGGAGAGACAGCGTGAGTATAGAGAATGCAAGGTAAGCCTGAGCGGTGGGGTGTGTAGTTCTGCCTTCCCAGAACTAGGTCCACAGATAAGTGTCTATGTAACTTTAATTTTTTTCAAACCTTATTTTTAATGAAGGTCCTTAAATACTTTAACCTCCCTTTTAGCCCACCACCCACCAGAGGTATTGGGAAAGAAATGATACAGGGGTTTGGGGGTGGGGGGTCTGTTTAGAAAGGTTCTTTGGAGCAACTCCCACTTGTGTTGGATACACCAGCAGTCCAGTTCAGTAGAGTTGGGATAGCAAATATCAATCAACAACAGTGACACAACCTAGAAGAGATAGCCAGGCTTTGGCACTAGTCAGTAGGAGGGACCAGAAGGAACACCAGGAAAAGTTCTCAGATGTGCTTCTCTCAGCAAAGCGGAGATCAGGGAAGACAAGAGACCAACAAACAATGCACAGCTAGCTCTATAAGCAAGCCCAGCCCAGCCCCCACCATTGTCCATAGAGTCCTATTTATAGCCCTCCAAACATCACATGTCCTCTTCGGTCTTACCTCAACACGTGCATCTGTCTCAGCTGACATCACTGCCAACTCAGCCCAAGTCCACCGCACAACTACACAATATAAGGCAGATTAATACATGAGCATCATTAGCAAAGAATCCTGCATCACATGTCCTTTTACATGCTTGCTTTAGCAGAACATCCTCTCTCCTGTGTCTGCATCTGTGAAACACTCCTCCCAGAGTCTGCCTTAGCCTTTCAGACCTGTGTCCACTTTAACGAAACCTCCCTTCATGTGTTTGCCCCAGCAAAACACCATTCAATACAACTGACTTCCCAAAGAACCCTTAAGTTTCACTTCATCTCTGAAGATTCAGGGCAGCTGGGCACTTTTCCTCGGTAGCAAGGTGTGCCTTATGGTGATCCTCCTTCCCTTGCCTTATGGTGGTCCTTCCTCCTTGCCTTATGGTGGTCCTCCCTCCTTGCCTTATGGTGGTCCTCTCTCCTTGACTTATGGTGGTCCTCCTTCCCTTGCCTTATGGTGGTCCTCCTTCCCTTGCCTTATGGTGGTCCTCCCTCCTTGCCTTATGGTGGTCCTCCTTCCCTTGCCTTATGGTGGTCCTCCCTCCTTTCCTTATGGTGGTCCTCCTTCCCTTACCTTATAGATTCTTCAAACCAGACAGTGCTAAATCCTATTTGCT
>NC_034605.1:62647749-62672967 GCF_900095145.1 Mus pahari | reverse complement strand
GAGAAAGGGGAGAAAAGGAGGAGGGAGAGGGAGGGGAGGGGAGGAAGAGGGAGGTTGAGGGAAAGAAGGGAGGGAGGGAGGAGGAGGAGGAGGAGGAGGGGAGGGGAGGAGGGGAGGAGACCTATGAATGACTGTTTTACCAGCGACTCTCCAGCGAGGAAGTGTGAGCAGAGAGACCCTCAGAGTTAACGACCCACCAGCACCTCCTCATTCTGTTTGCCCGGCTCCCTCAAACACATAAATGCCACTACAAACAACTGCTAAACCTACAGAGGCTTGTTCCAGCTGTCAAACACAGCCATAAAAATAATATGCCCTCCAGCACAAGAGGGGGGAGGTAAGATGGCAGCGGAACACTCACTGGTTTTCAACAATCCCTCCTTAGAGACATAATCTTCAGATAAATATTTAACTTGCGCTGTCTTCGGTCTTAGATTATTTACAAATCGGACTTTAAAGGCATTTAAGATGATCTTTCTCTGAGCTGTTTGCACACCTAAAGTAGCCAGGGGGGTTAGGAATGAGCTTTCCCTGAGGCCTGGGGGCTAGCCTACTTTACCATACAAGGCCTGCATGCAAGCCATCCCAGGAGAAGATAGGTCCCCTCTGTGGCTGGTGCACATGTGTCTCCATCAGGCCCTTCTGCTGCTGTGAAGGACTGGGTAGTGTGGCACGTTGCCATGCAGAGCTCTTGCAGAGAAGTGTATTTCAGTCTGTTCTGTTGTCATGACAGAACACCTGTGATTGGGTATTGTACAAAGAGGTTCGTTTTGGTCCCCGACTTTGGAGGTCAGAGCATGGCATGAGTGTCAGCTCAGTTTCTCACTAGGACCACAATGAAGACCATGGACTGCTCTGTGTGTGGCAGGAGAGCCAATGGAGAGCAGGAGGCCACACGCCCCACGTGCTAAACCCATAGTTCCTCAGAACATTAGTCAGGGCTCCCTAGGGCCACAGAACTTATGAAATATCTCTATCTAATAGGGGCCTTTATTGTAATGACTTACTGTCTGACCCAACAATGGGAGGCTGTGAATGGAAAGTTCAAGCATCTAGTAGTTCCTAGTTGTCTCAGCTGGTCTTCTGTATAAACTGGAACCCTGAAGAGGTAGTTTCCAACAGATGTGCTGGCAAGGAAGTGCCAGCAGGTGAAGAAAAGTGAGTCTTCCTTCTTCCAGTGTCCTTATGTAGGTCTCCAGCAGAAGATTAATCTGAGGTGGCTCAGATTAATGGTGTATACTACCATGCCTGGATCCAGAATTTGCTCTGTCCCAGGTTGGCCTTGAACTCAGAGATCTGCTTGCTTTGGTCTTGTGTGTATATGGTCTTGTTGGAATAGATGTGGTTGTACTGGCTGGTTTGGTGTGTCAGCTTGACACAAGCTGGAGTTATCACAGAGAAAGGAGACCCCCTTGAGGAAATGCCTCCAGAAGATCCAGCTGTAAGGCATTTTCTCAATTGGTGGTCAAGTAGGGGAGGGCCCACTGTGGGTGGTGCCATCTTTGGGCTGGTAGTCTTGGGTTCTATAAGAAAGCAAGCTGAGCAAGCCAGGGGAAGCAAGNCAGTAAAAATCATCCCTCCATGGCCTCTACATCAGCTCCTGCTTCTGCCTTGCTTGAGTTCCAGTCCTGACTTCCTTTGGTGATGAACAGCAATGTGGAAGTGTAAGCTGAATGAACCCTTTCCTCTCCAACTTGCTTCTTGCTCATGATGTCTTATGCAGGAATAGAAGCCCTGACTAAGACAGTGGTCTTGTTGGAGGAGGTATGTTATTGAGGGTAATAAATTCTAGAGTCCCAAAGTAGCCTGGTCCCCACAGCCCTGCCACAAGTAAGACAACCGAGATAGTGTAACCGGGTAGAAACCTCAGTTCCAGGAATGCAATGCAAAGTAGAAAGATTCACGCTTTTGACTGAAGTTTGAAAGCCTCTGTCTTATTGAAAATGTCTGGTATGCCCAGGGTCCATCCCTTCCTCTGGTGTGCCCGGTGCCCATCCCTTCCTCTGGTGTGCCCGGGGTCCATCCCTTCCTCTGGTGTGCCCAGGTCCATCCCTTCCTCTGGTGTGCCCGGGGTCCATCCCTTCCTCTGGTATGCCCGGGGTCCATCCCTTCCTCTGGTGTGCCCAGGTCCATCCCTTCCTCTGAACAGGTTTTGCAGGCTTGCTCTCTTCCAGACCTTCTGTTCCTCCTTGAAGAAACGTCATTCATCTGCTCTGGCTGCCCTCCTAGGGGACCACAGGCTGTGCAACTTTCCCAACCATTCACTCATTTCCTCAGATGGCTCGAGGCTGCAGGTTCCAGCTCAATATGCCAGCCAGGACAGGGCTTCCTGATCCTCTTCCTGGGTTACAGGCGGCTGCCTTGTCATGGTGCCCTAGCTTGTCTCTTGCTTGTGGCCCTGTGACACAGGGAGAGAAATGCAATCTCTTCCTATTCTCCTGAGGTCCCACTGCATTGAAAGTTTGGGCTTCCACACTCGGACCTCAGAGGATCAAAAAATGTCCCTATGACAGCAAGAGTCTGTTCATGGTTTTGGGAAGAGAATACTGAGTTGGGTAGAATGAGGGGAATACAAGAAAATAATACTATGTTTAAATTATATTTATCATTAGTTGTGGGGGGCGTAGGATTAGGCACAAAAATCATACATACATGGAGGTTAGAGGACAGCTTTTTGGGAGTTAGCCCTTGACTCCCACCATGAGTTCTGAGGGTCAAACTCAGGTCATCAGACTCAAGAACAAGCACTCTTACTTGCGAGACCATCTTACCATCCCTATGCCTAAAAAATGTTATATGTCTTTTGCTTCAAATATGTGATTAAGGCAAATATGCATAAAGGGTATGCCTTGAGGAAAAGAGGGTAGATCACAAAACACAGAAAGTGAAGACTGGAAATTAGATTCCGTTCTGGACCCCTCCCCAGAGAGCTCCAAAGACCACCAGATCTTTCTGATTCCCATATGAGGTCTCTTCACAGTATGTTCAAGTGCTGTTGCCAACACCAAGAACAAATACGGCCGGTCTCTCTGCGGTTGACCTTCTAGTGGTCATTGCTAAGAAACAGGGTCCCTGGCCAGACCAAAACAAAGTAACAGAGACAGGAAGGTGGGGTGGGGACAGAGAATGGAGCTGGTGTTCTGAGTGGGTGACCATGGGATGTCTCATGTTCCCCATGTCCTTTGTCACAGCCTCTTGCAGGCACAACTGTGCTCTCTCGGGATTCTACACTGAAGCTCTAACCCTGGCATCTTAGATTAGGCTATGTTTGGAGAAAGGGCTTTTTTTTTTTAATGGTCATTATTTAATTTTTATATTAGTAGGGTTGTATAATGAAAAAATAATATGGAGAAGGACTTTGTGTGCCCTTAGTGTGCGTGTGCGTGTGCAGCTAGGGATCAAACCCAGGCTGATCCCTTGAGAATGTGAAATGAGTACTCTGCCTCCAAGTTCCATTCCAAGCTACAGCTAAGACCTTAGGAAAGGAGCTCAAGCAAGGGGAGACCCTAATTCCATTTGATTGGCATCGCTATGGGGAAAATAAATTCAAACACATGTAAAGGCGCCAGAGATGCTATGGACAAAGGTAAAAAGCACTAAAGAATAGATGGAAAGAGTAGCCAACTGCAATCCACAGAGGACCTTCGGGAGAAGCCAGCCCTGCTGACAACGTCCCCATAGAACCTGCAAGCAAGAGCTTCGGGGACATTCTGCCTTGGAGAGAGAAGGTTCAGAGATCTGGTCGGGCTTCACAGCGAAGCACCCACATTCCCAAGAGGGAGGCTTCGACTCCACCGGATCTGTGATTATAAAGTTCCTTTTATGTTCTCTACAGCTCCTCAACCAAAGGAACATGTCACCCAGCGCTCAACAGGGGTGGCCTCCCCCAGCAGCACGAGTTCCATTTGGTGGCATCTGCGTAGCTGCCTGGGGCTTGGGGTGTAGCGGAAAGCTGCATTCTCTAGTGTCAGAAACTAAGGAGTGGAGAGGCAGCAACGTGTGCTTTGCCACTCTCCCTGATTGGTTCTTGTGGGGGTGTGGGGGAAGATGTGGTTTTTCTCCTGGAAACCTTTGTAACTCTGAGTACTCAGGTACAGCCTTCCCCCTCAGCCTCTCTTCTCTCACACACCTCTCCCCCAGGCTCTTTCTGGCTTGAACTGCGGCCAAACTCCCAACCCAGCTCCCAATTAAATCTGTCATTAGAGGTTAGAGTGTGATGGAGAGAGCCCTCATGGTGAAGGGCTTACATTGCTTGGCGTGTGCACACCAGTTTCCACCTCAGACCGCATCGACTGACTTGCCTTTTCTTTGTCCCTTTTAAGGAAAATGACCTGCTGCTCCTTATTTTCAGAGACGCCTCCGTGAGTTTGGCTCAGACACAAAACGATATTTCAACCCGTGGCAAAGAATACAGATTGTTCAAGAGGATAAAAGGCAGAGCCACTTAAGACCACCTAAGTAAGGTTAACTAATGACCCAATGCACCCAGTGCCCTCTGCCTGTCTCCCAGGTCCTCTCGGCATCCGCAAGCAAGCTCATGGCCTCAAAGCTTCCTTGCTGTCCAGCTCTTGCTTGCTCTCCTTGACCCGTTCCTGTTTGCGAATAAACAGGAGCATCGTAAGGGAACACGTACCACCCGACAGAGAAGAGACAGCAGTGGCATTGCCAAGTGACAGTGTTGGCTTACATCTAATTTTTCAGCTAAATGTCCTTGAAAAACAGGAGACTGATCAAACTTCCAGGCAGCTTTAAACCCTTATGTTGTACCTGTTTCACCTGGAAACCGGCTCACTGTGCTCAAACCTTTTAATAGTAAGAGACTCTCGGTCGGGTGTGGTGGCGCACGCCTCTAATCCCAGCTCTCAGGAGGCAGAGGCAGGTGGATTTCTGAGTTCGAGGCCAGCCTGGTCTACAGAGTGAATTCCAGGACAGCCAGGGCTACACAGAGAAACCCTGTCTCGGAAAGCAAAAATATAAAAAAAGGTAAGAGACTCTCTGAAAGGTTGTATTTTCCCCAAGCACCCTCCTCTGGATGATCAGCTCAGAAAACTCAGAACTGCACAAATCTGTGCAGTCTCTTATTAAAAGAGAGGCAGCTAAAGTAGGAGGTTGAACAGACGGAACCCTAAAGGAGAAAGCTGTCTGGATTAAAACTCATAACTCCTATAGCCTGTGTGGACCAGCCCCTCTAACATGCATGTTGAAGTCTCCCATAGTGTGTTGTGTTGAGAAGCAGGACCTTTTAAGGATGTCTGGGTCATTGAGAACTGATGGACTCTGGTGGGATCAGGCTAATTTTCTTTTAAAGTAGAGACTCTTGCTCTCACCATTCTAGAACAAAGGAGCAGGTTGTTACAAAGTAAGGCTCCTCCTGTGTTTTGCGTTGGTTCTCTTGTGCTGTGGTCACTTGCCCTTCTGTCCTTCTGCCATGACAGGAAGCATTAATGGTCCTCTCAGCCTCCAGAATCATGAGCCAAGACACGTGTCTTTCCTTTATAAATTTTCTAGTCTCTGGTATCCTGATAGAGCCATGGAAAACAGACCACCGACATTGAACTTTGTGGGGTTTGAGGCAAAAACTCCTGACATTAATGATGTAAGGTCTCTGGTCTTGATCAGTTACAGATCAGATGATATGGGACATAACAATACACAGCATCAAGATGCAGAGCTAGCATCACACATATACACACACACACGCACACACTCACACACTATACACATACACATACTACATATACAGTACACACACACATATACTACATACACACACTACACACACATACTACACACACATGCACACACGCTACACACACATACTACATACACACACTACACACACATACACACACACACACAGATCAAGTACAGAGGGGTGGGGAAGAGGGAGGTGACAGGGCTCTGACAAGACTTGCATGTAAAAGGACTCTGACATTTCTAGAGGAGGTTCCACAATCTCTAAGATACCATACCCAGTCCCACCTGTTGGGATATCACTTCACTCCAGTGAGCAATTAGGGAGTTGAGTTACCCAGAATTCCTGAGAGGGGCCTGGATGATTTGTGTCAAGGTGACAAATATCCTCTATTCTAGACATTTACAAACATGAAAAAAAAAAAAAAACATCAAGAGACCAGACAGGACCCAAGACCTCCCAAAGACGGACAAACTCAGAAGTTCATCTTAGGGTTGACCTTTCTGAATACAGCACAGAGACAAGACAGTCTCAACCCTCTAGGAATTCACTCAAGATCACAACATAGCACAATTACCTTCACTAGCTAGGCGGCTGTCCCAAGGCTCCCTGACCTAGGATAATCTGATCTACATTGTTCTGTAACTGAATCTAGGCCGCTTCCTCCTTGGCTCAGCTCTCTCCACAAACAGCATCTCCTACAGAGATAGAGTTTAGGGAGATGTTTCAACGATGTGACACTAAACAGTAAGCAATAGAAGAATGGAGCCAGACCATGCAGGAAACAATGCTATGTTAGGCTAAGAGCATTGTCTCTATCAATACTATTCTCCTGCTTTATGATAATTAGTCACCCTGGTCACCAAGGAAAGACCTGAACTGCCTTGCCCAGAGGCTTTGGGAAGAAACTCATCCATTTGTGCGTCTGTGTTTGCTTTGCTGGACTCTGCAAATACAGTCCCATTCCCTTCTGAGACTTTACGCTTCTGTCCCTAGGCTTTTGGATGCTTCTGCTTTCATTTCTATAACTGATTTAGTCCTTAGCAGTGGGACACACTCAGAAGAAACACAGAGTTAGTTCATTTTGTCATTCTTCAAATGTCCCACAAAAACCCAGCTGGCCTAAGACAAGAACTTGGCAGGAACCCTTGATGAAATCAGGTAAGCATGAGACGTGTGAGGCTGCTGTTTATAGAACATGGATAACCATGGTCTTAGTCGGTGTTTCTGTTGATATGATGAAACACTCCATGGCCAGAAAGCAAGCTGAGGAAGAAACGTTTACACTTCCATATCATAGTTCATCACCAAAGGAATTCAGGACAGGAACTCAAGCAGGACAGGAACCCGGAGGCAGGAGCTAAGGCAGGGGCCATGGAGGGGTGCTGCTTACTGGCTTGTTCTTCATGACTTGCTCAGCCTGTGTTCTTATAGAACTCAAGACCACCAGCCCAGGGATGGCACCACCCACATTAGGTGAGCCCTTGCCCATCAGTCACTAATTAAGAAAATGTTCAACAGACTTGCCCACAGCCCAATCTTATAGAGGCATTTTCTCAATTGAGGTTCCTTCCTCTCAAATGGCTTTAGCTGGTGTCAAGATGACAGAAAACTATCCGGCATAACCATTTACAGTGAAACCCTTGTGTTTAATGAGTAGGAATGCTCACCAATGAGAAAAAGTACAGTGAACCCATAGACATCGGCACAGATGGTTATTGTCTTCACCAAGTGCCACATTGTGCACATAGTGTTGTGTGCTAACCTTCTATGTGACTGGCAGTGTGATGTGTTTGGTCACCAGAGCATCACAACTGACACTAGTGTGAGTCAGACTGTTATGACATCCCTGGACAATGGGAGAGTCTCTCAGCTCAGTGGGTACATGAGCATCATTGCTGCTGTTTGAAACGTGGTTCTGCAGTGTGTGACTGTACTTCAGCCATGGCTATTCCCAGTCTTTCTTGACTTTATTACTGTCTTCCTATAAACCGGGTATGACCTGATGGCAGCTCTTTTGCCTCATCTATTTCTTTTCTCCAACCCTTGGATAAAGCTTGAGTGGCTCCTTTAAGGAAGGCCTTAGTGTTTAACTTGCAAAATTAAAAGACCCAGTCTCATCTTTTGAGGGACTTACAGTGTTGTGGGGAGACCAATAATTTGCCCATAAAATAATCAGAGCACGAGGAAGGAGTGTGGACAGTACAGCTTATACCTGGAAAGAAGAATACACAGTCAGCCATGAAGCCCAAAGAAGGATTTATAAGCAGAATATGCTGACTGCATAAGAGGAATATTTTCAGTCAATAAAGGAATAAGCTTTAGAGAATGTACATACAAGTAAAAATAGATAAAATTGCTGTGTGCACGAGAGATTTCAAGACAAATACAAATTAACCAATTAAATTCAACCAATTAAATTAACAAATTAAATGAGTGGTAGATGTTCCCTGGTATCTTTTCCTGCTGTGTTAGTCAGGGTTCTCTAAAGGAACAGAACGGATGGATGGATGGATGGATAGATACATACATACATACATACATATATACTTAGATACATACATGCATGCATACATACATATATAGATAGATACTTAGATACATGCATGCATATATGCATACATACATGCACACATACATACATGGAAGGATGATACATACATACATACTTAGATAGATACATGCATGCATACATACATATATAGATACTTAGATATATACATGCATACATACATACATACATACATACACACATAAATACATAGATGGATGGATGGATGGATGGATACATAGATACTGGGCCGGGCGTGGTGGCACACGCCTTTAATCCCAGCACTTGGGAGGCAGAGGCAGGTGGATTTCTGAGTTCAAGGCCAGCCTGGTCTACAAAGTGAGTTCCAGGACAGAGAAACCCTGTCTCGAAACACAAAAAAAAAAAAAAAAAAAAAAACCCATAGATACTTAGATACATGCATGCATGCATACATGCGTACATACACACAAATACATACATGCATAATACATAGATACATACATAGATATCTAGATAGAAACATACATACAAATACATACATACTTAGATAATATGAACATGCATACATACATACAAGTAGAGAAAGAGAGAGAGGTAGAGAGATAGATAAAATTTATTAGAATGGCTCACAGGCTGTGGTCCAACAATGTTGTCTACCAATGAATTCAGTAGCTGTTCAGCACACATGGTTGGATGCCTCAGCTTATCCTCAGTATATGCCAGAATCCCAAGGAAGCTAAGCAAGAGCAAGCAGGCAAAGAAGAGAAACCTTTCCTCTTCCACACCCTCTATATAGGCTGCAGCAGAAGATGTGGCCCAGATTAAAGGTGGATCTTCTTACCTCCAGATTAAAAGTGTGCCTCCCAGTTTCAAACGATGCAACCAAAGGGGGGTGGGGGGAACCCCTCCCAGGTGTGCCTGGCCACTTCAATTCCAGATGTAGTTAAGTTGACAACCCAGAATAGACATCACACCTGCCTTACAAGTGCCACTGTGATCATTCAAGTACCTGCAACATGTTCCGCTATGAATAGGGCTGAACCACATGGTGGCTCACAACCCTCTGTAAAGGGATCTGATGCCCTCTTCTGGTGTGTCTGAAGACAGGTACAGCATACTCATATACATTAAATAAATAAATAAATAAATAAATAAATGTAAAAAAGAAACCAAACAAATGTAAAGCTCTGGACACCAGAGTTCTAGAGGAACACATTTATTTATTTATTTATTTATTGTATATGAGTATGCTGTACCTGTCTTCAGACACACCAGTAGAGGGCATCAGATCCCTTTACAGAGGGTTGTGAGCCACCATGTGGTTGCTGGGATTTGAACTCAGGACCTCTAGAAGAGCAGTCAGTGCTCTTAACCCCTGAGCCATCTCTCCAGCCCTTTGGTTTTGTTATTGATGTAAGTGCTTGTTAAGGGCTGAGACTATCCCTCCCACCGCCCAATGCCCTATTAACATTTATGCGCAATTAACATTTGCCATAAAGCTGACCCCACCATTCAGAGAGGCAATCTCAATATTAACCGCAGCTCTTTGATTGACAGAGTGCTTTCTGCCCTCCACGGCTGTCAGAAACCAGCTCTCTCTCTCTGTTTCCCAAAAGTGATGCCTGTTCTAATGGGTAGTCTAAACACATGGGTTAGACATAGGGAGGCCTGACTTAGATGCATGGCATCTGAGCAGAGCTTGCCTCTGTCGGGAGGAGGAGCTGGAGAGAGGTCTCAGCCAATCAGGACTGCGCACCCTGTAAGTGAGCACAGAGTGGAAGGAAAACCAGGGGGAGGAGCCAAGAGGCAAAAGCAGGGGAAGGGAGAGGAGAGAGCAGAGGTTAAGGAGGAAGGGCAGAGGAGGCGGAGGATAGTGAGATTAAACTCTGACATGCGCTGAAAATGCAAAGTTAAAACTCCATCTGGCTTTTTAACTGAAGCATAAACAGTGTATAGTTACGGGGTTTGGAAGGGGACTGCGGTGAAAAGTCCTCCCCTGTCCAAAGCTTTAGTGTTGAGAGGACCTTGCGGGCGCTGGAGTCAGTCTATAACTGCCTTCCTATGCTCAGAATCCATTCTTTTTGTTTGGTTTGGTTTGATGCGAATGCCTCTCACCTTATGTTCAGCTACCCTAAAATGCAAGGACTTGCCAGGACTCCTCCTCACCCCTGCTCTCCCAACCTCCCACCCCTCCCCACCCTGCTCCCCAGCATCTTGGGACCACCTTTCTATTCTCAACGTCTGAGTGGATTTCCTTAAAAGTTTTCTTTTTCATTCAGTGTACATCTGGTCATAAATGACGATGTGAAACCTCATTCTTCAGACTTGAAGTGAATTTCATAACTTGTAAGAACTCAGCCTGGGCTCTGACTATCTCAACACATCTTATATTTCATTTTCAACTTATTTTGCTTCTTTTACAACCGATCCAAGCAGCACATATAACACACACCAAATTTTCTGTTTTCTGGGTTCTTTTAAGTGGGGTCTCTGCTCTCCAGGGCCAGTATCACCAGTGCTATGATGTTCTTCACTTTGAGGAAGGATTCTGTATTTAAATATAAATCTAATACATGTACTAAATGATGGCTATGAAGTTTTTAATGGGCTCACTCTTCTATCTTGACACATGTTCATTGTCAACTGAAGTCTAACTAACAAAGTCATCTTTGTCTTCTGAGGCAGAAGTAGTGGTAGTAGGTGTGGAACCTAGAGCCTCGTGCAAGCCCTGTACCCTAAGTCAAAGCCACAGCTATTAATTTCCGCTCATATAATTTGGTCAAAGTCACGAAAACTAAACGAATTAGAAACTTTCAAGAAAAAATTCTCACATCTTACAAACCTGAAATAAGCAATGTTAAGTGTCTAAAGATAATTCTGACAGAGAATTTCAACAAATACACACAGAAAGAGAAAAGAATAAAAACTGATGGGTAAATGGATAAGCAGAAGACAAATAAGAGATGAGAGATGACAGAGATATGAAAGATACATAGATTAGATACAGAGATGATAGATAGATAGATAGATAGATAGATAGATAGATAGATAGATAGATAGATAGATGATAGATAATAGACAATGGCTAGATAATAGGTAGGTAGATGATATAAGTAAATGATAGATGAAATAAATGATTTAGATAGATGTGTCATTTTTTAAAAATTATTTCTGTGTGTGGCATTTTGCTCTGTGTGTTTCCTGGATCCATGGAGGGCAGACAAGGGCTTCAGATGTCTCAGAGCTGTAGTTATAGACAATTATGAGCCTCTGTGTGGGAGCAGGGAACTGAATCCAGATTCTCTGAACAATCAGAGGCCAGGGATGTAGTCAGAGGTAACACAGTTGCATAGTATGCATGGGGCCCTGGTATGAACCCGAGACTACAAAAAACAGACATGCCCACAAGCCAAGCTGATGTAGTCAATTTGTCAATGGAGGCTCCTCCTTTCCAGGTATGTCTGAGTTTGTGTCATGTTGACAAAAGCCAGAACAAACAGGAACTTTAGCTATCTACTTCTGGATAGCCTGTGTGTGATTTTTGGGGGGCACACTTAGATTATCTCTCAGATAGACTCTTGCCAAACCCATTCCCTGGGGTCCTTCTTGCTCCAACCTCACTCCACCAGAAGAGCAGTTTGAGCGCTTTCTAAAGCATACATTTGAGGTTTACAATGGTAAGAACTCAGGCCCGGGTGAGTTCCCTGGGTCCAGTCCCATACACCACCACTTTCAAGCTCTATGACTTTGAAAATGCTGCTTCTTACGTGGGTGGAGTTCAGATCTTTAGCGAGGATATTAAGTTAAAATGCCCACAAGCCAATGTGAGGCAATTTCTCAATTGAGGCTCCCTCTTCTCAGCTGTGTCTAGGTTTGTGTCACATTGACAAAAATAAGATCACCAGTATAGATGGACCCTGACCCAAGATAACTGATGTCTTTGCAAGAGGGGTGTTAAGACACAGGCACAGGGTGATGGTGTGAATGCACATGCAGAACATGGTCATCTGAAAGTGAAAGGAGCAGGGCAGGTCCTAGAAGAGCCTGGCCCAGATGACACCCTGGTCAGAGGGAATGAATCTTTGTTGTTTAAGCCACGCAGGCCTGAGGAATGTGGTTACCTGGCTTTAACAGATACATGTATACTACCACCTCAAGCTTAATCTTCTGCACTGAAGAGATAGAAAAGTATATCTACCTCCCAAAATTGCCAAGGAACTCTGTAACATACTGCCTGACATGTGGAAGGTCCTAGGGAGGAGAATAACAGCTATGGGGGTGGGGGTGATGTGTTTATAAAAAGAAAAAGAGGTATAAGAATATGTTCTATGGTGGTGAGGTGAGGTATGGGGGAAGGGGCATGTGGAGTGGGGGAAGGGAATGGGGAGAGAGGGAGAGCAAGAGGGCAAGAGTCAAGAGAGAGAGGAGGGGACAAGCAGCCCCTTTTATAGTGGGTCAGACCTACCTGGCTGTTGTCAGGTAACTGTGGAGTGGAGCTTAGACAGAATGCTAATGGGGGCTAGGTGGTAGTTCCTGTCCTAAGTTCTTCACTGGCTCCCTGCTACCCAGAAAAGAAAATCCAGCCTTGTTAGCATGGCTCCATGATCTAGTTCCACAGCTCTCTGCTCCCCACTTGCAGACACTGTAACCATTCTGAACAGCTTAGGCACAGCACCGTGTTGTCTGGCTGCCCTGTCCTTTGCTTCCTTGTGGCTTTCCCCTCCTCTGCAATTCTGTTCAGACCAAAGGTGCAGTGCAGGTGTCTTCTCAAGAGGCCTTCCACTGCCTACTTCTGCTCCCTGCTGAAACAGGTGCCCACAGCACTCCATCTGACTGAGTTACAATATTCCTGTGTAACTGTGTAACAATATTCCTGTGTTCCTGCCCTATCACTTTCCCAGTGGGTTCTGGGTTCCCTGAGAGTTCAAACCTGATTCATTAAGTCCCCAGCACAGATCCTGGTATAGCCCATGAGCTAAATCGTGAATGAGTTGAGTGAATGAGTGATTCCCTTCGTGTCTCCAGCTGTGCCTCTGCTGGGGGTGGGGGGGAGGGGAGAGCTTTATGGATGCTTCCCTTGGTGCACTCTGGAGCTCAACAAAGCACATCAGTGCACACTCAGGCCCCAGAATGACACAAATCTACATCCAAATAACTGCATGCATCAAAACAATAAGAATTAAAAAAAAAGTTATATTCAGCTGGAAAAACCTTGCTGTGCAAGCAAGTTACCTGCATGAGCGTCAAAGGGTGACACTTTTTAGAAAAAGATGATGAGATATGTCTTGAAAAACAAACTAAGGAATTTATTTACAAGCATTCTCAGGGCGTTTTTGGCCACCGGGCATCTCTCTCAAATAAAATACCAAGAATGTTTCTGAGGGCAGTAAACACCTATCGCTTGCTCAGGGGCTCATCTCTGTGCTCCTGTCCCCACAGGGACTCCTCTGTGCCTCACAGTCCTGCTTCCTCTGCTGCGGGAACAGCAGCCCTGAGCAGGAGAACTCAGAGCTCAGTCTACACCACAGCCATTTTCCCTCATAAAGGCTGACCAGCCTCTCCTGGTCGTAGAGGGTATTTTGTTCCCCCAAACACTGGCATGGTGGGTCTCTGTGAACTCAGCATCAGGAGATCTGGTCTGGTGGTTTCTACACTCTCAGGTTCCATTTTGGCTTTAGCCCCACACACTCACTCTCAGAAGACACTTCCCTAGGCTCATCAGCAGAGGTCGGACCGAGGTCTCTATGCTTGCACAGCTGTGTCTAATCTCTGTACTTGCACACCTATAACCTCTATGCTTACAAACCTATTTACTCTCTGTTTACACACCTATGTTTAATCTCTATACTTGTACACCTATGTTTAATCTCTATGCTTATACACCTATGCTTAAAGAATAAGTTAGGCATAGTGAAATAGTAATAACAGGTACTCTTAATAAGGTAGACTAACTGGGGCTAGAGAGACTGGTCAGTGGTTAAGAGCCCGTACTGTGTTTGCAGAAGACCTGAGTCCAGCTCCATTACCCACGTCAGGCAGCTCACATCTGCCTGTAAATCAACTCTGATGACATAACACCCTCTTCTAACCTCTGTAGGCACCTGCACTCACATGTATACACACACACACACACACACACACACATTCAAAAATAACTATTAAAAATAGAACAACTATACCAATATATAGCAAGATAATAACAAACATCACTATTCCTGTTCTTTGGAGTCAATATTAAATAAAAGTAGGGGTCACTTGAACACAAACACTGAGTGATAGATACCCAACATGGGGGATTATTCACACCTTGGACTGCATGGAGTAGAACAGACCAAGCAATCATATGCTGCCCGGGATTATACAGTTTATAACATGACTTTCCTTCACATTTGCGGACAGTGGTTAGGGTCAGATGATTGGGACTGCAGAGGGTGAAGCTGTGTTGAGAAGGCATTGCTGTACACTGAACTGCTGACCAGTAACCTTGCCAACTAACGCCACTGCCACCCCTCCTCCCTCTTGAACACAACATATTGTCAGACTACCCTACAGAACTTATCCTACTTACAGAGAGCCTGAGAGTGGGCTCTGAGGAGGCCCTTGCTGCAGACCCTGGCCCTACTCATAACACCTGTGTCATCTCCCTGTGCCTCAGTCTCTTCATCTATGAAATGGGGACAGCCAAATGATTCAATGCATGTAAACAGAATGCAAGTTGTAAAGTTTGCAACAGACTCTATTTTTAGGGGAGAAAAATTGTGCCTGGTACGACTGAGGTAAAACTTGTTCACTACCCCAACAGCTACTAATGAGCTGCTTCAACTATCTTTTGGAAGCAACCTGAGTAGAAGTTTAAAATATATGACACAATTAAGAAAATATGTTTATTCTTAAAAGACTTACTTTTTAGTACTACAATCGTATAAAACCTCATAATGTGTGTACATATACATGCTTTACACACAAGCACACAGATACACATACAAGTTCACTAATACATACAAGCTATATCTGTCTTAGAAACAAAGTTGCATTAATATTCTACCTAAAAATGTGTTTCTTCTGTTTTAAACTGTGTGACTTGAAGCCAGGTATGGTACATCATGCCTTTTATCCCAGCACTCAGGAGTTTGGAGCAGTCAAATCAAAGCCAACCTAGGCTACGTGAATTCCAGGGCAGGCTACAGAGTGAAGCCCTGTCTCACAAAAACAGGTACCATAGTTTGATGCTGCAAATCCTGTTTACCAAACAACCTGCTCTTGCATTTTGCTAGGTTTAAGAATTCAAGTCTCCAAGGCAGAGAGCCGTGCGCCAATACCTTTGTTTCATAAGAAGTATCAGCAGTTTGTGCTGAGTAAGGACTCTGACATCAGACCCTGTGGGTGAAATGCCATGGCTCCTGTAGCTGTTTCAAAGGTGACATTCTGCAGCCATTTGCCTGACAACAACAACCAGAAGGTCAGAATAGTACACAGAAGAATAAAAATGCCTCTTGTTCTGCCAGTGTGTGATTCATGATACAAATTCCCTGTCCAAGGCAACATGTTGGGTGTGGGATCGTATACAGGAGAACACTCGTGCAGGTGATGGGCACAGACACTCCGCAGAACCACAGAACATGGCATAAATAAATAACTGCTGTGCTGTCGATTCTTAGCTACCCAGGCAAAGAGCAGCTCCCTGCAGATGTGCAAGCTCAGGAGGGAGCTGTGTATTATCAGCATCAGCTGCCATCTGCAGGGCCACCAGAGTCTGCTGCATCTGCCAGTCACAGAGATCCAGGTGAGAAAGAAAACAGACCTACCAGCCACTTTCAAATGGCAGGGTTCATGCGTTCAGTGGAAACACACGGGGTTCACAATGCCCACTAAACCATCTGTCGCTCCACTCTTTGTTCTTTTCGAAACATTTTCAGACTCTTGGGGGTTTATGCCTTTGTGTGAGTATCACTGCGCCTGTTGATCAAGTGAGGCGTGTCTGTGTAGCTCCAACTCAGCTGACAGAAAATGTAGCAAGTCCAAAGGCTAACACATCAAGCTGAGGTTTGACAAGGTTGAAGAAACTGCACACTATGCTTTAAAAAGTTGACGGTGATACCTATGGAGAGGCTCAAGTCTACAGTACAGGCTTACCCAGCATGCACTGGAGCCAAGGAGGTGAGGTTTGAAGTGAGTCTTTTAAAGTTGGGTGACAAGCATCTGTCTAAGAGATGGACAGCCTTGCAGCATGAATTAGGGGGTGGGAGGAGTAGAGTTTTAGGGCACAGAAAAGCAAGCAGCTAAGTTCCGAAGTTGGGAACCAGCTTAGTGTACTTACAGAAAGTCAGGAAAGAAGCCAGCGTTGAAACCTGCATAAAAGGCTGCCTGGGGTAAGACAAAGCCTCCCCACCCTGACTGACACGCCAGGGCTTGTCACTGTGATGAACTGTCTTTCCTGGTGCTGCAGGCAACTCAGCTAGTACCAAAGGAGCGACGGTCCTTCATTTTATACTCTGCGATTGCAAGGTGGTTCTCAGACTCATCATCTCTTATTGTAATTCTGTATGATGATGTTTGCTAGCTATTGTTGCCACGTGCTGGCTCAACCCCAGAAACCAGCACAAGGCTCGTGGGACAGCAAGATGCCCGCACATCCTTCAGCATCTGACCCACTGCCTCAGTGAGATCACCGCACACCCGCTCCCTGATGCTTTGACACCACCGTACACCCGCTCCCGGATGCTTTGACACAGGAGGGTTTTAGTTGGGACTTTATTTGCCTTAGGGAGCAGCATGACCACATATCCTCATCCTGTGGAGAACGTGTTTTCAGTAAAACTATAATTCAGTCATTTGGGTCTCTCCATTTATAAGGAACGGCTCCCTCGGTTAACTTTATATTGTTGTCACAAAGGAAGAAAGGTACAAAATGTAGGCACAGTTAGCTGAGGACCGCTACAATAGCTGCACTGTCCAGTCATAGTGTAGCAAGAAAGAAATGGGACATCACAGCCATGTGATCAATGATAATAATAATAATAATAATAACAATTTTAAAAGACACAAACTAGAATGGAGACAGCCACGTGAGATGTTCTGGGAGATTTGGGAAGAAAGGAAAGCAGCAGTCACAGCTACACACAAGTCAGCAAAGGGTTCTCGTTAGCTACGGTGAGGGTCATGCTCCTGTCGGAGGACACAGGGCAGAAGCCAGGTCTGCAGCTGCTCCCTTCTCCAGCTGCTCATCTCTGTTCAGGCCCTGGGCCAGGTGTATGCGCGGCTTTCTTCGCTGATTACTGGAGTCACTGAGCAGAAAACCAGTGCAAGCACAAGGACCAAGGCTGCATGCCCAGAATCCTGGGATGTCCTGTGCTCAGAGCTGAGGAGGCGGAGCCAGGAGGGTCCTCGAGGTTTGCTGACCAGCCAGTCTAGAATAATTACTTAGCTCCAGGCCAATGAGAAGCCCTATCTTTAATAATGTGGACAGTGTTTCTGAGAATGATACCCAGCATTCTCAGAATCCATGTGTACACATACACACATGCACATATACACACACATGCACATGCACACATGCACATAGCCATGTGCACACACACACATACACACATACACACATGCACACATGCAAACACACACAAACATACACACTCATGTGTACACACACACACATGCACACACTCACACATGCATATACTCACACATGCACATACATGCACACACTCACACATGCTCACACATGCACACACACTCACACATGCACATACATGTCCACACACTAACACACGCACACATGTACACACTCACATGTCCACACACACATGCACACACTCACATGAGCACACACACACTCACATGCACACACTCACATGTGCACGTCCTTACTTTGAGAAAAAAAGGTTAGCAGCAAAAGCATTTGATTTTCTTCCCGAGGACTGACACAAAGTCCAAGGGCAAGGACAGCCCCCAGTCTGTTACTATTTGGAGAGTTTACATTCTTTTACAGTTTAGATAATTAGACGAGTTTTTTTTTTTAATTAGAGGGAAAAAGCTTTATACCATTATGAAGTAATAGTTTTAAAATTCTTAGAAAAATCCTATCCTGCTATTCTTCTCTCTAGCATGCCAAATGTTTTTCTGTCATAATTCACAACGGCACCCAAAGACGAGAGCTCCGAAGACTTACTAGTAGAAGACCACTAGGTCATCGATGACTTCACAGGACCCAAAGTGGGCTGGCAGCATGCACAAGCATCCACCTTTGAAAAGAAGGCATCCTCTTGTACAAGTTATAAAACAGGTCTCAGCTTCTCCAACTGTGTTAGGCTTGTCACCAACACTACAGAGTTTCAATTGACCCTGTGATATAAAACGCCAGTCCACTGGTTAGTTTACCAGGCTGCACATCCAGGATTTCTCAGATTTTTTTTTGTGAACCCCAATCTACTGAGCTAACCATGTCACAGAATGAAACTTTTCTCAAAGAGCTTCCACCTCAAGGTCCTTTCCTGCCCTAAGCAAACAAAATGGATATATTTCAGCTTTCTACATTCATTCTGTTTTCTGATGTTTGAGTTATTTCATCTTGGGCCAGTGTGGTCCACTTCTAGCCGGCTCCTGTTTTGTTGTAAACAACCTGGAATCCCAATGCTTTCCTGGCCTCTGGTGCACAAGAGACACAATTGTCTCTTGTGCATTTGTACCAGGCCTGGGCCCTCACATCCCCTTGTTCTCTCGGCCCATCATTCCCATTGTTGGTTGTGACCAAACTGAGCCTGCTGTGGCTTCGGGACCCAGGATTTCCCCTCTAAAACTCAAGTTTAAATACCTGCCATGACTCAGTCAGCCCTTTGCAAGAGCCACCTCCAGTCCAGCCAGGAATCAGCCCCCTATTCTTTGTCTAGCCCGGACTCTCCTCTACCTTCCATCCTGCAGTACCTTCGCCAACTCCCAAACTTCTATCATTTTGTCTAGGACACACACACACACATACCTCCAAAACCATAGATGGTTGGAGTTGCAAAGAATCTCACATAAATTAGGTAAACTCCGCCCCTTTGTTTACATTCAGTGCAGCTTATTGCAAAAGCTCCTTAGGATCCTAGGGGTTAAACTCAGCCTCCAACTTGGCTGAGGTTACAGAGTGACCACACAGGGATCAGAGTGGCATGCATCTATTAAAATAGTAGGGGTCAGAGGGATGGCTCAGTGGTTAGGAGCACTGGCTAATCCTCCAGAGGACCTGGGTTTGATTCCCAGCACCCACATGGTTCCACATAGTTATTGGTAACACCAGTTCCAAGAAATCTGAAAGTGTCTCCAGGCAACAGACACTCGAGAGATACACAGACAAGCATGCATGCAAAACATCCATATACATCATCATCATAATAATAATAATAAACTTTAAAAAATAAACTAAGACAAAATAAGTCTCTTTTTTTCTCTCTTCTTTTAAAAACAGTAGGGGGCTGGAGAGACAGCTCCGCAGTTAAGAGCTTCATCCAGAGGCCTTGAGTTTAATTCCCAGCACCTACATGGTGGCTCACAACCATATGTAAGAGATCTGATGCCCTCTTCTGTCATGTAGGCACACATGCAGATAGAGTGCTCATATACATAAGTGAATACATCTTTAAAAAAGAAATTACTAAATCTATGGATTTTAGTCTTCATACTACTGTTTATTTCCTATGTCTAAGCATATTTTAATGCACAGTTTACACTGGTAAAGCATTATGTAATTTAGAAATAAATGCAATATGGTACACACAGGTACCATATTGCTCTCACATATGCATATCTATATATGTGTGTGTATATAATTTATTTTACCTGATGGGTTTTTACTCCATAAACACACACACACACACACACACACACACACACACCCCTATCTCAGCTGCCAAACCAATTGCTATATATCTAGAATCCCCAAGCTTGCTGACTCATGCCTACTGTTGGCCTAGGAACTGTTGAGCCATCTTAAAGATGCTTAAAGGCGACAGCTCCATTTAAAAATTTTATTCTCTGAGAACCATAGGGAGGGTAGGTGGCTAAAGAGCTCAACCTCTTCTTGCCGTGCACCTGGGCAATGAGTTTATTTGGGTAAATTTCTGGAAATGGAACAAGATCTCATTGAAAGGCAAGCATATGCACAACGGGGATTGTGGGGAGAGGATCCAACTGTTAGGACAAGCAGGGTCAGGAAGCCTGTGACCAAGCAGGTGCTCCACCAAACCCATGTCCTTGCCAAGTTCCAGAGATGGAGTCATACCAAGCTCTCGTCACCCCTTGCTAGACCCAAAAGGGCAACATGAAGTCTAAGAAGAACAGTTCGCTTCTGATTGCCCATCCTACATAACAGACATGAGAAAGAGGTGCCCGCTGAGGTGGACGCCTGTGTCAATTACAAGGACCCTGCAATTAACTCTTTCAGAGGAAATAAAACAGTTAAACAATGTATTCGTGCTATTCCTAGGGCTAGGGTCAAGTCTAGATTCCTAGTGGTACTGAGAGAAAAATGTATTTTTTTTTTTTTTTTTAATGAATGCTCTGTTTAGAAAATGACTGGCTTGTCTTGACAGACCTCGAGGGGAAAACATCAGAAGTGTTTCCTAATGATTGGACCAGGATTTCCAAATGATTATTTAATCTTTTACATACAAAGTTAAAAACAAAAACAAAAACCACCAGACCAAACTAGCCATCACCTGAACTTTCTGTGGAATTCTTCTGGAAGTATTCTGTAGGAGAAAATTGTTTCTCTTCAGTCATTTTTCCTCTGACCTAACTCTGGTCCAGCATTACAGGCAAATCAGTTGGAGGTAGAGTTAATTATGCGTTCGAGATTCTACTCCCCAGAGCTAGGCTGAGCAGCTGCAGATCTCCACACCTGTTGGTCACATTACATGTCCAGCCCCAGCCAGCTCAGGAAGTTCTTATTCCTTCCCATTTCCTTCCTGCAAGATTTGCCAAGCAACTGTGGTACACAACACTCGCTTCAGCTAGAATTACAATGTATCCACACAGAGCGCCATCCCAAGGCTCAGCTCTGCCTGCCTGATCGCTCACAGACGCTCACACACACTGGAGGAGGAAGCCCAGTCATTCTCCCCAGCGAACCCCTGAGACTTTGAGTCAAAGGGAAAGCTACAAATGCCTGTTACATCCAGTAAGACTTCAGTCACTGCTTATACAAAGCTACTTGAATGGCTTAAAGAAGGAGGGGTTTTTATTTTTTTCTCCTCTCAGATTTAACACTGAACAATAATTAAGCCTAAAATGTATATCTGAAACAAAAACAAAGCCCTTGTTTTACTTACGAGTCTCTGAGAATCTAAAATCCTAAGTGTTCAGAGCACATCGGTATGAGGATAGGCGCCTCTAACCAAGAATTGAGCTTCAGGGGCAGAGATGAGAAGTCCACATTAAAACACCTTAGCAGTCGGTGTAGCTGAACCTTGACTGAGAGGGGAATCTCTGTCCTGAACAAGATGGGAAAAGGAGTTCAGAAGAACTATACTAATTAATGAATTAAGATCTGAATTCCTGAGCCATGAAACGAGAAATCGGATTTGGCTGATGAAATCCTTACTCGTTGGGAGGGAAGACAGTTTATTTTCCTCTCTCAAATCTGTGATGCCTGGCTGGCCAGTTAACTCAGCTGTGTAAGCTTGAAATCCCATTATGCAGGTCCAGGGTTGAAAACCTACACAGTCTGGTTCTTAATAAACATCACAGGAGGATCACTGTCCCTCACCCAAAGATTGACCTATTATCCCTAAATAGCATCTTTTCAGAATGTGACCACTTTGGCCAAAGCAGGGGGGGGGGGTAATCATAAATTTAAGGTCCACCAATGAACATATTGGAAGCAACTAAGATTTCCTTGAGACTCTGGGCAGGTTACTTAGCCTGTGTGACTCTTCATGTTCTGGTTTTCCAAAGTCAGCTTCTACTACTACTGATCAGCCAGGAAGGATTCAAGGAGCTGTTACAGAGAAAACTCTAAGAGAGTAGTGAGGTACCGTAAATGTTCAGTAAATGTTAACTGTGACCATTGCTTGGATCTGGACCCATAGAGAGAGACCTGTATGCTGAAGGCTTGGTCCTAGCATACCTCTCCTGGGAGGCAGTAGAAACTTGCAGAGGAGAGACCTAACAGGAGATCTTAGGCCACTGCAGCATGTCCCTAAAGGGATACCAACCCCTCCTTTGTTTCTGTCTCTGTCTCTGTCTCTCTCTCCCCCTCTCTCCCTGTCTCTCTCTTCTCTGCCCATCTCACTCTTTCTCCCTCTCCCTCTTTCTCCCTCTCTCTCTCCTTCCCCCTCCTGCTCTCTCTTCTTTCTCCTTTCCTCTCTGTCTCCTGCTCTCCCCCCCCCTTCCATCATTACAGCCATGAGATAAATTGTTTGGCTCTGCCACTCTGCCTCACCACCAGCCTGAAGTGATGGAAACGATCAGTCAAACAGCCATGGACAGGCACTTCTCAAACTTTGAGCCACAAGCCTTCCTTCTTTATAAGCTACTGTTTCAAGGGCTTGTGATAGTAACACAGAGCTAACTCAATTGTAGCATTATTATTTTCTTATAAAACACGGTGGTTTGAATGGGAATGTCCCCCCAGGTTCGTGTATTTGAACACTTAGTCCCCAGTTGGTGGCGATTTTTTGGAGGTTTGGGAAGTGTGGTCTTGCTGACTGAAGTATGTCCCTTGAGGCAGGTTTTGAGAATTTAAAGACTCAAGTTATTCTTAACTCCTCTGTTTTCTTCTTGTGGCTTGAGATGACGAGAGCCCTCACTGTTCTTCCCGCTAAGATGGACTATTAACTCTCTGGAACTGTAAGCCCTAATAAGCCTTCCCTCTATAAATTGTCTTGGTCTTGGTGTTTTCTTGCAGCATTAGGAATGCAACTAGCATAAATATGGGTAGTGAGTCAGTAGAAATTTATTCTTCTATGAAAGCATGAATTTAAGGAGAAGCAAGGAACTTGAAGCTGAAAACCAAGGAGCGGGTGACCAAGAGCAAGCCTTAAAGCAGTCGTCACATGACCAGAGGGAAGACCTTCCTGGAAGACTCAGAGGGCACAGAGTATAAAAGTTACTAGTCTCAGGGGGCAGGCTGCTAAGTGGAGACTTGTTTGACTAATGCTAAGGCACACAGTGTGATCCGAAGCTGCAGGAAGCTTTGGGCTCCTCTCCAAGCAGAGAACACCACGAGGAGAAGGAGCCTGGGTGCTCTCTCGCTCGTCTCATCGTCCTGGGAAAGGGCCTTAAAAGTCTATCTGAAAACATGACCCACTCATGTGGTTCCAGAGCCACACGTGGGAGGACAAACTCCAACAGCCCAGCAAGAAAAAGACGGATCCCAAACTACAAATGTGTACAGACAAGTTGAACTCTCCTCTGGTCTGCTCCTGTCTGCAAGGAGGTGCTGCGGTTCTGCTCCGGGGGCCAGGACACGGGGCAGTGGCTGAGTCAGTTGCAGTGGTGCTAAATCAACTTCCTTTACCACAAAACGGGGATGCTAAACAAAGGATCATTCCCAAGTGAGAGAGAAAAGGATGCCTTTGCTGTCAGTCACCACTCTCTCCGGGACAAACCCCCTGACAGGCAGCGAAGCCTACAAAGGGAGCAGCCTCCACAAACCTGATTATGAGTCCTGTGGGCTTTGAAATTATGGCAGCTTATGAAGAGTAACCACAAAGTCTTCTGAGGGTGAGGGAAGGGGAATCAACGGGAGCCCAAGCCCTCAGGGTCCATTGCCAAAGACAGAACTTTCTGTCAGTACAGAACCATTTGAACTTAGAGAGCAAAAACAAGAAACCCAGTCAGTTCTTTCTGTTGCTTTGTTTTCTTTTCCTTGTATAGATATTTGTGGTTAATACAAAATGAGATCCATCCTGAAATTACAAAGATTGTAAACCCGGCATGAAGTAGTTCAGGCATATAATCGCCACAACCCACAGAAAATGCTAAGCCAGGGAGCATTTACTTTTTTCATTCATAAATTACCACAGAGAGCCAAGGCTAAGGGGCCGGGCCCACTCCAACCCATGATCCCCTGTGGGCTCTGCTGTGACTGACAGTCCTTCCTAGCTGTACTGTATCTGCTTAACAGAAAACTCTGGGTACTGACTAAGCCACATGAAACAGCATGGAGGCTTTCCTCAAGGAACTCTGAACAAGATCATTCATAAAGATCACTCTCAAAGGTATGTCTACTATGCCCCCACCTCTGGAACCCAAGAACACCAGCTCAAGTGGTGTGGGAGTTAGCTTTTCCATCGCTGTCACCAGACATCTGGCAGAAGCACCTTAGGAAAGGTGTAACTTCTGGTGGTTTCAGGAACAGAGTGCATCATAGTCAGAAAAGGCTGGGGAAACAGCTGTCTGTGGTGTTTTCCACATGCCAGGAAGCAGACTCAAACCAAACCCCAGCAGTGGCTGTCACCTTCAAAGTCCGCCCCTGCAGCCGCATCAGCCACAGTGCCCTAACCTCCCAAACCTCTAGCTCGAGACCACGTGCTTAAGCATGGGAAGCTAGGGGTGCTCCACATGCAAACCACAATGCATGCTAACATTTCCTCAAATGTCATTAAATTAAAGGTGTTGAGGTGACTGGCCCTGCTTTGAACTGTTTTTATCCTGCCTACGGCTTAAGTTGAAGGCCTGGTCTCCTACTGCTAACACATTTGGAGGTGAAGTTTTTGGAAGGTAAGAGTCGGCTGAAGTCATGTGGATTGGGGACCCCTATGGAATTTAGTGCTTAGTGTAGTCTCCCCTCTCTGTCCCTCCCTTGTCCCTCCCTCCCTCTCCCCTCTCCCTCTTTCTCTCTCTCTCCCCTCTCTCCTCTCTTCTCTCTTCTCTCTCTTACTCTATGTGTGTATGTGCATGCCTGTCTGTCTGTCTGTCTCCATCCTTCTCTGTGTCTGCATGTATCTATCTCTGTCTCTGTATTTCTCTCTCTCTCTCTCACACACACACACACACACACTCTCTCTCTCTC
>NC_034605.1:62638959-62647554 GCF_900095145.1 Mus pahari | reverse complement strand
CACACACACACACACACTCTCTCTCTCTCTCACACACACACACACACACACACACACTGTTTCTCTCTGTCTCTCTGACTCTGTATCTCTCTGTATCTCTGTCTCTCTCCCTTCCTCCCTCCCTTTGTGACTCTCCTTGGAGGAAGCCATGATGTAAGCAGGCTTATGGGAAAACCCCTAAGGTGCGGTTCTCAGAAGTGCTCTTGGAAGATGATCCTTCAGTTCAGCTTAGATCCTCAGGACCCTCAGCCCTCACTGACAGATAGCTCCTGACAAACCCAGCTACATGGTTATGCTCACCCCAAAGAAGCAGTGAGACACTATACACGAACTCTATACAGCGAGCGAATACATGGTCGGTTAGGCTAAGATGACCCTTTGCAAAGAATACTTCCAGCCTGAAGCTCATAGGAGTATTTTTGGATGATAGAATGGGTATCTCAACTCAGCTCAACAAATATTCATGTGCTGAACTCATGGAGGGGCATAATGTTATTAAAACAAAATTTCTGTTTTCAGTGAGCTTCCTCTCAGTACGTGTGGGATTTCTCCTTTTATCAAAGAAGAAACACTGTAAATCCGCTAACTCACTCAGCCACCAAATACTTAGATCTTGTCTTGTGCGTGCAGATCTAAAGGCTACATAGCTATTGGTGGTGAGAATGCAACAGGGTCATACTTTGGTAAGGCACCCACAAGGTACTGTCTGCTGGTGACCTATCTTTAGTCAGGTCTTATTGTCAAAGTGTCCTGCAAAAAACGTACCCTAACTAAAGGAAAAACAAAAGCACAGGAGGTCTTTTCGAAAGACCTCACGGCAATCAATTAAGAGAAATGAGTTGCTGCTGTTAACATTCATATTCTGTTTGAGTGCGTCGCTGTCACAGCGCGCTTCAGCATTGTGGCCCCAAATGTTTCCCACAGGAAGCTGAGTCTACACTCCCAGAGGTCACGTCCCAAAAGGAAACACGTATCCGAGAATCTAATGGGGGTGTTATTTTGAGACCTTCCTGGAACTGGGGTTTTGTGTCTTGCTTCTATAGTTCAGAGCTGAAAATAGAAAGCGCTCTGGGCTCACACAGCTGCTCCACTCTGCTACTGAAGTCGGATCTCGGGAGTCTAGGTGACACGGAGATGTGTCGCTTTCACTGGATGTTGTACTATACGTCAAGCTTGATTAAAAGCATGGGCCCCGTCTAAGAACTCTCTCCACCCTTTGCAATCTTCAGGAATTCAAATGCGCACTCAGAGCCCCTCCTCCTCCTCCAGCCCCGCCCCCTCTTCCATCTGTCTATTAGGCATAGCCCTGGCCCACAAAGACTTCCATCTTCCTTCCTGTTCCTACCTCAGGCGCCCAACACCGCACCTAATCGCCCCTGCCCAGCCCTTTTCCTCCACATATGGCATCTCTTCCTATACATCTCCCTGGTCACCTCCCATTTCATACAACCACCACATATTTATTCAGTGCCTGCTATGCCCATGTGCTACGTAGTAATAAGGACAGAATCTACTCTGCCACCCAGAGAGGCTCCTAGACTTCAAGCCAAACTGGAAAAGAAGGAGGGTCTTGGGTCATGGGAGATTCGTGGAGGAAGTGATGTTAGAGTAAAGTGAGGTTGGGGGTAGGGGATAGCTAAAGATGAGGCACAGGCCTTTCTAGGTGGAGGGACCCTCACAGACTTAAGAGTGTGAGAAAACAGTTGGTGTGTGAGGAGCTTACAAGATACCCCACACACTGGGCAGTTGGGACCAAGAAAGCAAGCCATTCACCCTGATGATACCAGGTGGAAACTCTGGGTTTTTGAAGAACGACAGGGCAGTGCTCAATCCCAAGCTGAGCACACAACATTCAGACATATTACTTAGGTTCTCGGAGCCTAGGGTTTTTCTGTCTCTAAAATGGAATCTGAAATACCAACTGTGTAGTATACTTTTCAAAATTATATAATTGTAACTTAGCATCAAACTGAACACCTGCCCTATGCGAGTTTGAAAATTCTTTCCCTTCTGGTTTCCATCCCTTAACATAGTCAATAATAAACAAAGGGGTAACCACTGCTCTATGGTTACTTACTTATTACTTACATAGCAACTACATAGTACTTACACAGTTGCAAGAAAAAGTAAACAAATCAAGGACCTAAAGGGATTTAGAGCACTGGCTGCTCTTCCAGAGAGTCTGGACTCCATCCCCAGTATGCATATGCATGGCAGCTTGCAACTCTAACTCCAGTCCCAGGAAATCTGATGCCCCCTTCTGGCATCCAAGGGCAGTGCACACATGTGGTACATGGACACACGCAGGCAAATCTCCCTTACACATAGTATGACAATAAAAGTTTTTTAAAAATTAAGTAAACAAGTCAAAGAAAGATTCTACATAAGTCACCAACATGGATGCCTATACTGTGGTGGCTTTTCCCCCTCCCCTCCCCATTTCTGGTTATTTATTTATTCACTGAGTCCTCAATATGACCACACAGGAAGATATTATTTCCATATTCCATGTAATAGCCAAGAAAACTAAAACAGAGAGACTGTGTAGCACAGCTAATGAGCAACATAGTGTGGGCTGGACCCCAGCCACCTGGATCTAGAGTTTGCCTACCACCCTCTCTCCTTCCAGCCTCCATTTAGACTTGCTTGCCTAACTGATGCCTCCTTTCCTGGGATAACTAGTCGGAGGGGTCGTTTTCACCCTTAGGTGCCTTGTCCTGGACAGGGCATTAAGCACATGAGGAAGGAGACTACCGAGGACCTTCTGAAGCTCTCGTGGCTCAGCCAAGATTTCCATCCTTCTAACAGACAAGGGCCAGGCCTGACACACACCCTCTCTGGCCTTAGGCCCTTCAGGAAATGATTAGGACAAGCCTTTGACTGGAGGGTGGCAGGGCTGGGGTCCCACTGCAATACCAATGGCTCCCCGGGGAGACCAGCAAGGATGGGAACACCTCTCGACACTGAGATCCTTAGCTCTGGCCCGAGTAGGATCTTCCCCAGTCAGAATCAGCAGTGCCAGTGGCTTTTTGTTTGTTTTGATTTTGTTTTCCTGTTCTGCCTTGCAGATCTTTCCAGAGAGTGTAATCCACAGAGCTCTTGGCTGTGTATTACAAGGCCATGGGCACCTTTGTTAAAACAACAAAATTGCTTCTTCTTAGATGTAGTAAGAATCAGAGAGTAGGAGCCTTGGTGCCAAGTGCACCTGGGAGCCTTCTACCTTACACATGTGGGAGCCTTCTACCTTACACATCTGCCCCAGGCCACCACCACAGGCCCATGGTCTGTACTCGTTGTAAGCAGGAGTAAGATCCTGGAAACTTCAGTGGGAGCCCTCCAAGCTCAATCCATGTTTGCAAACTACCATGAACGTAGACATTTCTCAACCACATTCACCCAAGAGTGAACCCCAAAGCTGAACTGTTCCCCATGATTTCCCAGTGTCTCCCATTGCCACCAGCTCAGTGGGTAGTGGTAACAAGCTGACAGGTCACTGCTTTCTTATTGACCACATTTTCTAAGATGGATTGAACCAAATGGTCTCTGAAGAACCTTCTTGTCCTGAGGGTTGCTGATGTTGGAAACCCATCTGTTTTCCCCGGTGGTGAGAGAGAGCCCATCTGCCAGGCACTGCAGTGCTGGGCACCGCACCATTCCTTGGCCTTGGGTGCTTAAAGGACTCTAATGATTCAGGGAAATGGAAGTTCATGTTTAAGGTATGGAACCAAGCTGGGAAATTAGGCTGGAGAGCAAGTGTTAGCATTCTAAGCTCTGCTCCACAGTTACCCGGCAACAGCCAGGGGGCCTGACTCACTATAAAAGGGGCTGTTTGCCCCCTCCTTGCTCTTTCTCTGCTTCCCTTACTCCCTCTCTCCCCATCCCCCCCCACATGCTCATGGCTGGCCTCTACTCCTCTACTCCCCTACTTCTCTATTCTCTCTCTTTCTTACTCTCTGACTTTCTCTGCCTCTACTACACTCTTGTCTCCCCTCCTCATGCCCTGAATAAACTCTAGTCTGTATTATACTGTTGTGTGGCTGGTCCCTCAGGGGGAAGGGATGCCTCAGCATGGGCCCACAGAGGCACCACACCTCCTTCCCCCCACATATCACCATACCTCCATAGAACATATCCTCCCATCTTTTGATCTTTTAGTAAACACAACAGCAAGCCCTTGGATTTCCACCATTGGTAGGTTCTCCATGAATTCTACATTTATTTTAAAAGGTATTAGGATCTACATTGTAATCCATAGATGACAGATACCCAAAGAGTACACCAAGACAAAGTTATAAAGATCGTTAGTGTGTAAGTGTGCACATCTGCATACGGGTGTTTATGTAAGTGAGTGGGCCTGGTTTTGGAGGCCAGAGAACCACTTAAAATGCTGTTCCTTGGGCACTGTCCATATCGGGTTTTGATACAGGATCTTCAGTGGCCTGGGACTCACTGATTAGGCTGGGCTGTCTTTCCAGGGAGCCTCAGGGATCCACATATCTGTGCTTCCTTGGTGTTAGAGTTGATTACAAACCCTCAGCACTCCACTCCACTTTTCACATCGGTGCTAGAGACTGAACACAGGTCTCCAAGCTTGCAAGGCAAGCCTTTTATAAACTGAACTATTAAATTTATTATATTTTATATATTTATTATATATGCATGCCTATAGATAGATAGATAGATAGATAGATAGATAGATAGATAGATAGATAGATATGCATGTGTGTATGTATATGCATGTATGTATGTATGTATGTATGTATTATATTTACCTGGCCCTTAAAGATCTCGTTCAGTTTCAATTTGTGTTTCTAGCATCTATGAAGTCTGTTTTAAGAAGGTTGGCTCTATAAGAGCTGAACAAGTGTGAGCACAGCACATGCACAAAAACCACCTTCTCAGCATGGCTTTCCTCCAGGCAGAGGCTGAGGTGGCAGAGGGAATACCCGTGTTACATCAGCTGCACGTGGCTCAGCTGGGGATTCGATATGATTTCCCACCGTCCTGGTTCCTCAGATTGTCAAGTAAACAGCTTAAAGGTGGCTCCAAGTGGTCTGTTAAACCTAACACAAGAGCTCAACACAAGCTGAAGGCCCACCATGAATTTAGCAGTCTGAAATGCTCACCAGGTCTGTGTGGGGCTTTGCCTACCAATAGGTAAACAGGTTAGAAGCAGAAAGATCAGAGAGGACAGTCACTTTCCCTTAAGGTCATTTGTGGGAGCCTTGGGAGTCACAGGCCCTGGTCCACCAGGCCCCAATGGCCCTCCGACTGTGCTGGGCCCTGAGGCAAAAGCTTGAGAGCGCCTCTAGCTCCAGTCAAGGTCGGCTCTGGCGTCAGGCTTAAGCCATTGACACTGTCTTCTCCTGGAAGCCTCCACTTTCTGCTCTCCACACACTTCCTTTATAATGGACAGATGAAACCCCACCTTGTTCTCACTCATTTGGCTGTCATTTAATGGCACATCTTCATCTCAAGGCCATGCCTAGAGCATAGTTTTAAAACAGACACAGCCCTGTGCTCCCAGAGCCCAGAAGGTGTGAAACCTCTCTAAGTGGTTGAGGTTTGGTCTATTGTATTTTAATGTTAAATACTCTACCTGAAGGTCCCAAGCCTCTGGTAGGGTTGAAGAATAACTAGGTAGGTCACAGGCCTACCTAGGATAGAGAAGAAACAAAATAGGGAGCTTAGACTCAGGGATGTCCATCTTTCTTTCCTAGGTAAGAGAAAGGTGGTTAAAAAGAAAAAGAGGGGGTATAGAGATATTATAAGAAATCTCTATTATAATATAAGACAGATTTCTAGAGATATTATTATTATTATGTTATAATGTATGTCTATTATACTATAAGACAGATTTCTGGAGATAGATTATTGAGTCTACTCTTAAACAAAAGCATTTTATAGCCATAATCTCATACTGGTAGAAAATTGTGTACATTGCTACAAAAATGAGGTTATATATTGTTATACTAGTACAGAATTTTGTATATTGGTACAGGTTTAAGATTTTCATTAGTGTAGATCTTGTATACTATGTATACAAATAATGTATGAGACAAAAATTAAGATTAATTGTGTTACAACATAATATAAGTATGTTTCAACTCTTAGATAGACATTGTGCATATGCAACTCATTTAAATATGCAAAGTTTAATCCCAGTCCTTTTCATAGCTGCTATTACAAATTATTTAAAATAATTAAGCAATGCAAGTTATTAGCCATTCAATCAAATGCATGTCATGTTAAATTCTAGTCTGGATTATCACAAAAATATATACCCTGGGTTGTACAGATAATAGATAGCTGGGGAGGGACAATATGCTGTGAATAGTAGGTCTCCAAAACCCCAGAGACCACAAATATGGCATTTAGAGATGCTTTCTATTAATCTGAGGCTTTTTTTTTTTTTTTTTTTTTTGACATTGAGACATGTCAGTTCCTGGCAGCAGCCCATTCAACTTGGAAGAAGATGATGAGCATTTCAAGACCCCCATATGGAGTTGCTTCAATTGTGGCAAGCTAGCCACTGGGTGAAGAAAATGCACTAACTTTATCTACAGACACAACACTGTCCAGATGTTGAGTCCTCTTTCAGCCAGCAAGAAACAACCGCCAGTTCTTCTCTCAGCAGTTTATTCAGGAACCTTGAACAATCTTCATTTCCCTCTTCATCTCCCTCTTCATCTCCCTCTTCATCTCCCTCTTCATCTCCCTCTTCATCTCCCTCTTCATCTCCCCCGAGCCCCGCGATACAAGCCCTTTTATACTCTTATCCACTCCAATCGTGGCAGGCCATGTCACCTCACCAGGCGCGCGGCGTCAGCCAACCAGAAGAGCAGAAACATATCACCTCCAAATATGGACCTGTTTACCACAAGCTCCATAGCCAACAGGTGCCATCTTTTAAGGTGTGGCTTCGGGTAGCCCAGGGGAGAGGCCGTGGCCTCCTACATCCAGAAAGGACAAGAATGCAGGGAAGTTAACTGCTAAGCTCTGCCAAGACATAGTAAAGAAGTCCTTCATAATTCCTGCTTCACAAAAGGTCTGTCAGATATTCTGGGCCAGAAGGCTGAAGACAGATGCTGCAACATTCTAAAGAATATTGGGGACTGTACAGGTGGCCAACTGGCTCTGTCATTTCTTTACTTTTGGAAGCTGCATTCTTATGCTTCTTGCATACTTAGGTAATATTTATTTCCTTCTCAGGCCTCTAATGTGGTTGATAACTAAATAGTTATAATCTTACTATAAGTTAAAGTTGTTTAGGATTTAAAAGGATGTTCTAGGTCTAAAAATGTAATTTTAGGGGCATAATATAAATTTAGATAGAAACTGATTTAGATGCAGAACTCTGAACTCACCAGGATAGGATAGATAATAGAATACTTGCTCCTGAGTTGCCAAATACAGACTGGATTTTTTTTAATGTAAGTTTTGCTTAATAATTTTCATAATAATTTCACTATTGTTTCTAGGATATATTGTTTAAGAGAAAAGTCATTTTTTATTTAAACAAGAAGGGGGAATTGTTGTTTAGTCTATTGCTATGTATTGTGATACTAAATCCTATACCTGAATGTCTAGGTCTACAAGTGACTTCTCCTGTTTTTAGGCTTTAGTTGTGCAAACCTTGTTCCTTGGTTTAAAACAACTGGTTAAATAAAAATGTCTACCGCCAATTACTGGGGGGATTAGAGGTGGGTGGGTTTGGAGGGACCTGGTTGGAGGAGGAGAGAACTGAAAGGAAGGAGAAAGAAGAAAGGGGGAGGAACTGCCATGAAGGGAGAGGAACCATAAGCACATGGCCAGGAGAAACAGCCAGTTCCTGGGGTACACAGCTGGGGAGGTGGCCAGGCCAGCAGTTAGAAGAATATATTGGGGTGACCGCCAGTAATTGTCCAAGTCAAATAAAATAAGCATAGTCTGTGTCTCATTTATCTGTAAGCTGGTCAGGGATATCTCAAATTGGTTGTACTACAGTAAAGAAGGAAGCCAATATAGATGTATGCTCAAGTGTGTACATTGGAAACATTCAAGGGGGTTGCCCAACCCAGCACTGAGGAGTCTGGGACAAGCAGGTGCATTGCTCCAGCGACTTTATCAGCAAGCTTTTTGCAGATGCCTGCCTCCCCCATCCCCAGCCAGTGGCACACAGTGACAGCTAAGAGAAGTTACCAGAACTCCATGCACAACCCTCTTCCAAGCAGAAAGAAGAAAAGACTCTAGTTAAGGGGCTTCCAAAAGACTTAACCTATCGAGTCTCTTTTCAAGGAAGGGATGCTATCTTCCTGACATTTTTAGGAAAGGTCCTAGGGAGGAAGTTTGTGTAGTTAACAAACCAACTTCTAATGGTTTAATCTTTGCAATGGAGCTTGGGAGGATGAAGTGGGGCTGGGGTATGGAATAGGGGTGGGGGTAGAGTGAGGCTGGAGTGTAGAATATGGGTGAGGCTGGAGTGGGGCTCTTTGATGCTATCAGCAGGAAACTGGAAACTGATTGAAGATAAGGAACATTATAGTAACTTCCCAGACAAGAGGGTATAAATCCAAAGAAGAAAAAGGAGGAGGAGGAGGAGGAGGAGGAGGAGGA
>NC_034605.1:62621491-62638954 GCF_900095145.1 Mus pahari | reverse complement strand
GAAGAAGAAGAAGAAGAAGAAGAAGAAGAAGAAGAAGAAGAAGAAGAAGAAGAAGAAGAAGAAGAAGAAGAAGAAGAAGAAGAAGAAGAAGAGGAAGAGGAAGGGGAAGGGGAAGGGGAAGGGGAAGAAGGGGAAGAAGGGGAAGAAGGGGAAGAAGAAGGGGAAGGGGAAGGGGAAGAAAGGAAGCAAAGAAATCAAGATCCTTGATCTCCTTCGATTAAAAGCATTCTGTAAGAGGGTAAGGTGAGGAAGAGTTAGTAGAGTTTGGAAAAAGGAATTGAGTCAGTAGTTAAACGTCTGAAGAGCCTAAGTGTGTGTGTGTGTGTGTGTGTGTGTGTGTGTGTGTGTGTGTCTGTGTGTCTGTGTGTCTGTGTGTGTCTGTGTTCTTGAACAGTTGGTCACATCATGACCACAGTAAGGTTTTGGTTTTCCTGTTTCACCATTCAGGACTTCCTGCCTTAGGAAGATGCTGTCCATACTGGGCTGGATCTTCCCATCTAATTCAGACATTTCTAATTCGTTCATTCTACTTAAAACAATCGCCCCCACTGGCATGCTCAGAAGACACCTTGATCTAAACAATCCTTGTGGTGGTTGAATGAACCTATATATAGGCTCATATATTTAAGTTGTAGAGAAAGATTATTATTGTTGTTGCTATTGTTGTTGTTGTTTTTGTTGTTATTAAATTTGGATAGGATGAGGGAGTATGACAATTTGGAAAAGTTGTATCACTGGGGCTGGAGTTTAAGTTTTCAAAAGCCCATGCTATTTCTAGTTAGTGCTCTCCCTCCTATATGCACATCAAGATGGGAGCTAGCTCTCAGTTGTTCCTGCAACCATGTCTTTGCTCAAACATCATGGACTCTAACCCTCTGAAATCTTAAGTTCAAAATTAAACATTTTGCTTGTTTGTTTGTTTGTTTGTTTTTCAAGACAGGGTTTCTCTGTGTAGCCCTGACTATCTGGACTCGTTTTCTAGACCAGGCTGGCCTCAAACTCACAAATATCCACCTGCCTCTGCTTCCCAAGTGCTGGAATTAAAGGCGTGCGCCACCATACCAGCATTAAATTCTTTTTTTAAGTAAGTTGCCTTGATCATGGTGTTTTATCGAAGCAACAGAAAAGAAGCTAAGACAAGCCCTCATTGCAATTTTCTTCCCAGATGATTCTATGTCATATCAAGCTGACAGTTAAAATCAACCTTCACAGTATCCAAATAAGGAATCCTCATACCGCACTCTGACATCAGGAACAAGATAGACACACTCTGCCACCACATGCTCCCATGCAGACACCACCAAACCCCAAAGCACGCACCAGCTTCCCGGCTTCTCTAAGAGGCATTGGCACATTAAAGCCAGAAGCATTAACTCACCTTAACCTTGGGAACCTATGGACACACACACACACACACACACACCGACCTACTTCCTCTTAAATTGGGACGGACAACTCTGAAGGAGTTTCTCTTCCCCTACTGCCTGCTTCTTCCTCAGCTCTCCCACACAACTCTAAGTGTCCCGCCCCACCCTCAGTTATTGGTCGCTGGTATCTTTACTGAGCAACCAAGAACCAATTGGGGAAGAGGAACCACCCCTACAAGGACTCACTTCTACACCATAGCTTGTAGGTGGTCAACGAAGAATCCACCTCCCCAGCAACTGCTCACAGCTTTTAGAAGCTGAGGAGCAGGGCTGTGAATCTCAAGATTGGAGAGGGTGTAAGTTGCATCGGCTTTCAAAGCCCTTCATGTTTCATTTCATGTGTCTTAGGAGCTTCCTTTTTCCCTCCAGTAGGGAGTTTTTCAAGCCAGAGGAAATATCTGTGCAATACCAGAGCACATAAAGAATTCAAAACCTTAAACACTTGGGCTGAAAAGATGGCTCAACCCTGACGACCTGTGTATGGTCCCCAGAACCTACAGGAAGTGCGAGAAGGAAAGAACATACTCCCTTGAGTTGTCCTCTGACCTACACGAGTGCTGTGGTATGTGTGCACATGAAGACAGAGAGAGAGAGACATACACACACGCACATGTGCATGCACATACACACACACTCATGCACTCATATGCCACATACAGGCACACAAGCACACACTTGTGTACACAAGCACACACTTGTACACACATGCTCACACGCATGCCATGTAAATCTGACTGTGTAGCTCGAGTTTGCACTCCAGCACTCTCTCAATGAGATGAGAAACAGTCAGGAGAATTCCCTGAAGCACATGGACTGGCCAAGCTGATGTACACAGTAGTAAACAACAGGAGACCCTTTCTCAAGCACAGTGAAAGGTGAGGATGCACGCTGAGATTCCTCTCATGTCTGCATGTCTGTCACATCGGTGACTGCACTCACAGATGAACACTCAAGAACATGCATACGTATACAGAGAGACAGAGAGAGAATACCGTGTAATGAGAGGAGCTTGGGAAATGTCTATAGTAAATATATTTATGAACAAATACAGAGTGAGTGGACTTAGATGACCCAAAAAAGAAAGATATATGAATAACTCCTTCTTCTAAAACTGTCTCTGGAGACTGCACAGAGAGGCTCAAGCTGATTGCAGGTGAGGCTGTTACAAAGAACAGAAGACACATTAGCGGTGGCCCACCTGTAGCAACACTGTCTGCATTGCAAAAGTCCAGCGCTGGTGCAGGGTTGAGGACAGAGTATTAGCCTTCTACTGATATCACAATTTGCCACAAGTTTAGTGGCTTAAAGAGTACATGAGTTTATGACCTTACAAGCCTGGAAACCAGAAGTCCCGAGTGTGCAGAGATAAAGGTGCTCATGGTGTAGAAATGCTTCTGGAATGCCGAGGGGAAATCCATTTCCTTGATTTCCTTGTCTTTTCCTATCTCTGGAAATATCCTATACTCCTTGGCTCGTGGCCCAATGTTGATCCAGTTTCTGATTCTGTGGTCATATTTCTTTCATTTTCTGTCCCCCCCTATAGGAACAGTTGGATAAATAAAAGCATTTCTCCATCTTGGTCCAATTGCATGTGCAAAATCTCCTTTACCAGGATTTTGGTAGTGGTTGCACTGCATGGGGGCGTTAGTCACCCTCCCAGAGAATACACATAGCCATCTATCTCAGAGGGAAACGGCTGTGTTTTGGAGCCTATGGTGCAATGTTGAGAGGTGACAAAAGGAGGTAGGTCTATAATCCCCACATGGCTCCCCACACTTCTGTCAGGGAGATTGATCCCCGGCTCAGAAACTCGGGATGCATGCCTCTCTCCCAAGCCCCGACAGGCTAACATATCATTATTTTTCCATGGTCTCCCCTGGACCCTTTTGTTTTAGCAATTAATCACCCAACAGATATTTATTGAGCGCCTCCCTTGAGGAAAACATATCACAGGCAACCAGAACCGTTCTGTAAGCAAATGGCTGAGCTGCCTTCACTCTCAAGGGGAGATGCAGAGTAAACAACCAAGGAGGAGGTAACTGAGGTATTGGGAAATGATCAAGAGCTATAAGGGAAAAAGAATCCGGAAAGGGCATCAGGAAGTGCCCAGGCCTGTTCTGTGCCAGTGCCAGACACAGAGATTTAGAAAGGCTTCCTTTACCAAGCACTGAGAGGCTGGAGAGGAGCAAAATCCCAGATGTTTGCAAAGTCAAAAAGTCACGGACTCATGCAGAAAGTATGTGTGCTCAGGGAGTGGGCAAAGGGTCAGCTATAGACAGCAGGCCAGTGCCAGGAAGTGGTCAAGGGCGTGGGTACAGATAACAGGCCAGGTCAGTAATGGGTCCAGCTGGCACAAGGCTATAAAGGACCACGCATTTAGGGTGTCAGGGATACCTCCTCCACCTTTAGTGCTGCTAACTCCTCAATTGATAGTCAGTCACTAATGAAAGAGAAAACCTGAGCTGAGGTTTCCCACCAGGCAAGTAAAGGTGGCTTAGCTTCTCTCCCTCTCTCCCTCTCTCCCTCTCTCCCTCTCTCCCTCTCTCCCTCTCTCCCTCTCTCCCTCTCTCCCTCTCTCCCTCTCTCCCTCTCTCCCTCTCTCCATCAAGGACTTCCCTTCTCTTCCTTCATGGGGACAGAGACCTTAACTGTCAGCCATGATGCCTTGTAGAAGCTTAGACTGGCTGCATGGTGGTTCCTCTCCCTCAGACCAAGATTTGTGGCAGCTCCTCTGCATACCTGCTGGTCCTCTTCCTCATCAAGGGCCCAGCAAACATTCTACCTGTGGCAATGACAGTCCTACATCCCCAGAGATCACCTTTCTGTGCCCATGCTCTGCACGAGTCTCCACTGACATTTGCGAGGAGGGCAATGAAAGAAGGGAGATGTGGGTTGCTTGGGCTGTAAGGAGAATGGAGACCTGGACCCAGGCTGTTGGGAAAGGGGACTTTACGAAGCCCCTTTGTTCTCCTTGCTGCCAGGAGTGACAAAGGGTTAAGCAATTTGCATTACTGTATCTACGTGCAGGCCTAGAGGGCCCAGGCTGCTCCTGGGTGGTCCAGTACAGTCTCTGCCTATTAGCAGTGGTGTCTCAGTGTAATTTATGGAGCTGTCAAACTGCCTTCACCAGGACAAGGGGATCATGGGCACAGTGGAAGCCTTGCTCAAGGAAACGGAGGTGGAGAGAAAGGAAATATTCAGGTGCCACCCCCTCGCCCTCCTGGTCTCCTCATGACAGCTTCTCTCTATAGAAAAACATGCAGCTGCCCGCTGGGGACTGCATTTACAGAGCCCCTCTGTCTGCAGCAGGCCAGCCAGTGCAGCCCCAACTGCTGGCCTACTGGCCAGGAGGGCAAGGAAGGCTGGCACAGAGCCACAAGAGCTAGCGGCCAGCATCAAGACGAGAGAGGGCACAGATGCTGTGTCTGTTCATCTGGAGAAGCAGGATCGGGGACTCACTGTTTCAGCCCAAGGGTGATGTGATGGGACAAGGGTACTGTTTGCACTGCCCCATCCTAAAGCCAAGAAAGGCACTAATTCCCAGGATGCACCAGCTCCCCTCCAGCTGCTACCAGCATCCTTCCCTCCTCTGCTGAGCAAGGAACATTCACAGGTTGGCAAGGGCCGTGAGGTTATAACAGAAACACAGGGCTCAGGAATCCTGTTACATGTGAATAGTGGTGCACTGCCTGCCTCTCTTCTTGCTTACAATTCCCTCTTCAGACAGTAATGCTCCTGATATTGGTAAACATTTATAACCACCAGACAATCTCAATGCACACACACATGCACAGACACACATACAAACACACAGAGAGACAAACACACAGACATACATACAAACACACAGAGAGACAATCACACCCACAGACATACATACAAACACACAGAGAAAGACAAACACACACACACACTGAGACACACATACAAACACACACATAGACACACTCATATAGACACACATATAAACACGCACAGAGACAAACATACACACACACACACACACACACATCTCTACTCTTCATACACACTTGCATACATTTTATCCACGGAAGCTGTGGCCCAAAATAAGATTGCCTCTCTCATTCAGTGTCTAACAGAGAAGTAGCCAGAGACATGCAGACTTCAGAGGCTGGGTGGGGGGTGGGGACGAGTATTAGTGTGTGGGAGGTGGGGGAGTGGGGGTGTGTGTGAGAGAGAGTGACAGACAGACAGACAGACAGACAGACAGACAGACAGACAGACAGATTGTGGAAATAAACAAGAGAGGAGGAGAGGAGAGGAGAGGAGAGGGAGGGGAGAAGGGGGAGGCAAGGAAAGAGGAGAGAAGAAGAGAAGAGAAAGAAGAGAGAAGAGGAGAGGAGAGGGACCCACAGCAGGGCCTCATTTCTTAGTAACACCAGCAGTGACACTTCTGCCCAGGCCTCTCCTCCTCTCCCTGCCAGTTGGCATGTGTAGTATTGTGCTTGTGAGTCAGCAGGAGATGGCAGGTGTTTCTTACTGGATTTGATTCCCAGCCAGAATCAATAGGGCAGGGGGCAGAGACCAATGCTTGGTTCTTGCGGGATAAAGAGAGGAGAGAGCCCTGTGCTTTCAGCGAGCAGTAACCATGAGCTGGGCAGCTCACGGCCATCCGCCTTCCTCATTCAATACCTTTGCCTGCTCTTGACATCATCGGATCCATCACTCCCTAATGGAGTGCCTGCCCTGAAGAGGAAATCTCTTCGCTGTACTGGGACACAGGTGGCACCGGCAGCTGTGTCCCTCTGAGTCTCTTGACTTGGCAAGAGCTCTGTGGACTTGGTCTTTTGACAGCCCTTTCAGCACAGCCCTGAAGGGACAATGGGCATTTTATAATCAGCTTCCTGTTTGCTCAGATAGGATACCCCTAATGCCTCATTTCAAAATGGTGTAGAGGTGACTGTGCCAACTTGCCCTCCGGCCACCTGATGGCTCCTCTTTCCAAGGGACCTTGAGCACCCATTCAACCGGAAGTTTACAAGTTTGACAGTTCAGTTCAGGCCATGGCAGGGCCCCTATTTCCTCCTGCCAGAGGCCTTTTGAGGACCCTGGGCCCTTCTGTTTTCCAGGGTAACATTCTTCCAGCCCTGGGCTGATATAAAGAGAACAGCTGCCCTGGAAAGTTGGGCCTGCAGAGGCCCGGTCAACATTCCTTTTGTGATTTCCATCTCAGCCTCGGGCTTCTACACCAGGTCCAGACATTATACACAGTCCTTGTTTCTTTGTGTTTGTGGTTTTTTACTCCAAATCCCAAGCACAGAACTTCTATGCCATTCCCCCCAAGTCCTGCGCTAGCCTCTGGCAATTCCTCTGTCACACCATGGTCTGTCCATTCGCGATTCACAGAATGTAAGGCGTCTTTGGGAAGCTGTTTCCTAAAGCATTTCCTGAAGATTCTACACAGAGCGCTACACAGAGGCAGGGAGACGGGTGTCGGAGGCATGAACTGCTGTTTGGTGCTCTCTTGATACTCTGCACTGGGGACACCATGCCTGTAAATAATGGTGGACAGAGCCCAGCGTGATGTTTTGTTTTGTCTTGTTTTTCTGGTTAACACTTCATAGGTATAGTCAGGTCTAACACGCTTACGGAAGAATTGCTTGTCTGTAAAACCAAGATAAAATCTTACACTAAAGGCCTTGTATGTCCTTTCCCAGGAGCTGTGAGGTCAGCCCCGCCTCTGTTCTTCCTGGCCTGAGTTCTGTTTTGTGAAACCGGCTTTAAATCTAATTTAGAAAGCGATTGGTTACTGGCAGAACATTCACGCCACTACTGCACCCATGGATCTACATTGCTAGGCCATTGATTATTGTGGTTTTCTGGATTCACAGTCGGGTAAGACTGTTGACTAATTTTCTTCCCTAGTGTGATGGTTTGTATATGCTAAGCCCAGGGAGTGGCACTATTTGGAGGTGTGGCTTTGTTGGAGTGGGTGTGGCCTTGTTGGAGTGGGTGTGGCTTTGTGGAGTAGGTGTGTCACTGTGGGCTTGAGCTTTAATACCCTTGTTCTAGCTGCCTGGAAGCCAGTCTTCTCCTAGCAGCCTTCAGAGGAAGATGTAGAACTCTCAGCTCCTTCCCCAGCACCATGTCAGCTTGCACACTGCCATGCTTCCAACCTTGATGATAATGGACTGAACCTCTGAAACTGTAAGCCAGCCCCAATTAAATGTTGTCCTTTATAAGACTTGCCTTGGTCACGGTGTCTGTTCGCAGCAGTAAAACCCTAAGTAAGACACATAATAGCACCTTCGATCACCCTGAAAACTAAGCAGTAGGGATGAAGCTTCGCATTGGTAACAGCTCGGTTTTTCCATGTCTGTGGCTCAGGAAGGTGGTGTCTTCACCAGGAGAGCCTTAGCATTGGTTCTGTGGTGTAAGCAAGAGTGATGGTAATAAACTGGAGTGCCCATAGATGTCACAAATCTAATATAGGGCCTTGGGAGAGGTGTTCAAGGGAAAGGGGAGAAAACCCAGAGGCTGAGATGGGGGAAATGGCAATAACAGGACAAGACGGAGGGAATATGGTGGACAATGGGAGGAGAGGGTAGAGAAGGGGTGTGGGGAGGGAAAACTGACAGGAAAACCTAAGCATCCTAAAGCAGATAAAAGGGATGTAACTGGAGCTACCCTGCAACGGGGACAGTGCCTCTCCCAGACACCATGGGCTATCAAATGAAAAGTCCAGTTCTAAGCTGTTATCTCTTTTCAAGTTGTTGATCTCTAGGGTCACACACACACACAGCACAACTGTGTATCTGAAGTTGACTTTGTGGACCCTGGTAACCCAGAGAACCACACCCAATGTGTATCATGGAAGAGAATTTAAGGTAGATCAAAACATTCCCCCCATGGTGGATAGAAAGCAGAAAGAGAGGGACGAGTGGTTGGGGTCCCCTTGTCCCACCAATGACTAACTTCTTTCTACTAAACTCTTCTCGCTGAAAGATCACTGCTCTCTTGGTTGCTGCAGGCTGGGAACACAGCTGGGGGGGGGGGTACATTTAAGATCCAAACCATTACAGACATGTAAAAATTATAAATAAGGACTTCCATATTGATTTTTTTTCTTATTCCTTTTGGAATTTGCTCTCATTTTCTATCCCTACTCCTTCTAAATAATTGCTATGTGTCTCAGCTGAACTTTAGTATACATCAGAATCTCCAAAGAAGCAGGTTCTAATGCCAGGGAAGGGGTACCTCATCAGCAAGGTAGATGAACTTGCCAGCAAGAGTGAGAGCAAGCAGGCAAAAAGCAAACCCTTCCTTTCGTGTGCACTGATGTGGGCTGCCACCAGAAGATGTGGCCCAGATTTAGGGTGCTCTTCTGTCCTCACATAATCTAGATTTAGGGTGGGTCTTTCACCTTTTGTAGGCTGTGGGGAGCCAAGGAAAAAGAGAGAAAAAGTCTGCCTGCTAGGCAGAGTCAAGGCAGATCAGGGTCTGTTGGCAGACTTCCCTGCCTGCTGAGACGTGGAAGGATAGGAAGAGGTGCATGGGAGGCTCAAGACGAGGGGCTGGAGATTCTATTGACCTTGGTGGAAGGAATAGGGAAGTTTTGGGTAAGAACAAATGTCTTGTGTGTATTTCAGCAACTTGTTTCTGCTAGCGTGTGGCTTTGCTTCTCCAGGTGCTGAACTATAAGAAGGCTAAAAGAAATACACTCGTGGCTGGCTTGGTAATGGCTTCTGTGCTTCCCATAAAAGAGAAAAATCTCAAGAGTTAGATTTTCTGAAAATCTCACAGCCACCTAGACCAGCATACACACACACGTAGTACACATTTGAGAATGAAGTTGACCTGTGGACTCTGAGCACTACGCTCACCATGACAGCTGGGAGCGGCTGTGATTATCAATGCCAGACTGGAGGCAAAGAAACCAGGGTTCAGAAAGGCTTACCACTCACACAGAGAACAGCCAATCATGCAGGGCCCTGGTCCCTTCTAAACAACACGGCTTTAAACCCTATGCCTTTCCTGAAGATGGAAACCACTCCCACCACACGTCTGTGATACGGGGGATGTGAGTCAACCCATGAGTGTGGAGACTGTTACAGAGGGTGGGTGTTTCCTGTGTGGGAGCCATGAGGAGGGGTGTGGGATGCTGGAGTAGAGATCAGGAACTGCAGAGAGAAGACCTGACAAGACCCTGGCCCTCCATCTGGTGGTACATGCTCACACACACACACACAAACAAACAAATCAACACTTGGAGGCAAGGTGGGCACACATCACAAGTCACGGCAAGGCAGGTACAGGGCAGAGAAAAGGGCGCTCTGAGTACAAGGGGCTGGAGCTGGCCGTTTTACCTCTTTGAAGGCATCTTCCTCCTAAGCCAACGCAGACGCGCAGGCATCCACCACAGCTTGCCTCTCTGCAGCCCTGGGCTTCAATCTCAACGCTCTGCTGCTTGTTTGTATTGTTGCAACAGCACTGAGATCCACAGGCACAGAACTACGAACTTTACCAAAAGTTCACCGACTCATCCTCTGTCCCCAGTAAAGTGGGGGACACGCTCACTTCATGAAACGTGAACTCTTCTCTGAGCAGACCAGACACACATGGAAAAATATACGAAAATGGAAAGAGATGAACGAAGAACAAATAAACAAATGTCTCTCCTGTTTTACATCTGCAGATGGATGGACAGACGGACAACAGGCTTCCTGAGTCACTTGTAGCTGTCTCTTGCAGACTGAGATAATTAGGAGAAAAAGGCTCAGAACCAGAGTCTGGAAAAACAGGAAAACATTGCAAATGGTTTTTGAACTGCTAAGACTAGTCTAGACTCTTGCTTGCGTTCCATCGTGGGCTGTAAACAGGAGGTGGCTTCAGGCAGCGGCAGCGGCAGCGGCAGCCAGACATGGAACAAGCTGTTTGGAGGAAACACTGAGCCCAATATTTTATACCACTGGGTGAGACGACTCACACCATGGGTGGGTATGTACATACTGGGACACGTAGTGGTTTAAGTCTCTCTCCCCTTTCATTCTGTGAGGTAATTAAGGAGGGTGAGCTTGACAGACATGTCCATGGTTTGGGGTACTGCGTTCTTAAATGCTTTTGAGAGGTTTCACAAGAGAAGTGTCTTCCCAGAGGGGATGGCAGGGTTGAGGGCCGTCATCTGGAGCCAGATTGGCCATAGTCTGTTGGTCTGGGGTTCAAGACATTTTAAATATCTGCCCTAAACAAGAGGCACTATACCTCTCCACAGGTTACACCTGAGGGATTACTACCAACTATTGATGCAGGCTTGAAGAGGTGACTCTGCTTTTGTAGAAGATTAGAAGATACTATGGCAGGTGAGGCGGAAGATTACATCGACGGGATTGATATGGGCTCACACGTGCACACGTGTGCACACATACACTAAAAACTTGGTGGGGGATTGGTGCTAGCTCTTTTACAGCACCCTCAGCAGACGCCAGATGGGCACTGACACTGTTGCTCTTGCTTTTCCCAACCTATAGAACTAGTTATTTTGTCAACCACCGAGGCTCAGGCATTGTTATGGCAACCAAAAAAAAAAAATGGATTGTAACAGTTTTGGAGTTATACTAGCTTAGTACCCTGGCTCCAATAGTCTTCTATAACTTTAATTTTTTTAATTTTATTTTTAATGATGGCTCTTAAATGCTTTAACTTTCCTTATAACCCACCAACAACCAGAGGTAGTGGAAAAGAAAGGAAACCAGGGATTTGTGGGGTTGGGGGGGGGGGAGTGGACCTGTTTAGAAAGGTTCTTTGGAGCAACTCCCGTCTGTGTTGTCTGGAAATCGGCAGTGCAGTTCACAGGTCAGCAGGCAGGAGCAGCACCTCACGGATACACCAGCAGTCCAGTTCAGTAGTCGGGTCAGCAACAGTGGTGACATGACCCAGCAGAGACAGCCAGGCCTCAGCCTCAGCTAGAGTCAGCAGGAGGGACAGCAGGAGGGACAGCAGGAGGGACAGCAGGAACACCAGAAGTTCTCAGCTGTGCCTCTCTCAGGGAAGTAAGATCAGGGAAGATGCGAGATCCACAAGCGTTGCACAGCTAGCTCTATAAGCAAGCCCAACTCTGTCTCCTCACTCACTCCTTCGAGTCCTATTTATACCCTCCAAACATCACGTGTCACCCACGTGCCTTGTCTCGGCACAGTTCTTGCCTCAGCTCAAATCCTTGGAAGCAGCAACAAACTGCAGCACACCACCAGAAGTTTTTTGGTACGTTTCTCTCTATGGCATACCCACAAATGCAGCTCAAATACGAAATGTAAGGTGAACTCATATATGCATGTCATTAGTAAAGAATCTTTTATCACATGCCCCTTCACCTGCTTGCTTTAGCAGAACATCCTTTCTCCTGTGTCTGCTTCAGTGAAATGTTCCTTCACGTGTCTGCCTTAGCCTTTCACGCCTGTGTCCACTCTAATGAAACATCGTTCCTTTACGTGTTTGCCCCAGCAAAACACCATCCAGCCAACTTTCCACTTCACGCTTCACTGTATTACAATTCTTCGCAAGTTACAAACTTTTATGAACCTTGGTTTCCCCTACCATGAAATGAGACTGGTAATATTTACACCTGAGTGTTTTAGACAGTTGTATCACATGACCACTGAGAGCTGGACTCTGATAGTGCAGCCCTTCCTTCCAGTCTTTTTTTTTTTAAGAGTTAAATTGTTTATTGATTACACATGATAATAGATGATATACACAAATTACATTCCCAGCTGTCATTTTATTTGATATCATTATTCAATTTTGATGTTACAGAGGGTGTGCCAGGAACCATTTTATAACCAAATTATAACTTTGCTTGCATGACCCTTTTAATGGTGGAACTCTTTAAAGTTACTACAGTAACTTTAAAGTTTAACTACACCAAGATTTTTGAAGACAATGGCTTCTCCACTCAAGCAACCATAAATAAATTCCAAATGGAGCTTGGCACCACCCTGAAGGAATTCCATCATCACACTGTTGGGGAAGCTTACCAAGATGAAGTTTACTTCAAAGTAAACTAACTTTACACAGCACATTTTTAATAAAAAATAAATAAATAAAGACACATCTATTCGGCGTCATGATCAGACTATTACATTTAGCAATCCACAGCATAAGCTACTGCCAGAACCCCCATAGACACCTTGGATTTGCAGTTTAGCAAAGATCTGGCCTCTACCACCATAAGGGCCAGAGCTCCTGCCTCCAAAGTTTCCCCCCTTCCTTGGTCCAAAGCTTGAAGACTGCTTGTTGCAATTGCCAAAGTCACCATAGCTTCCACCACCTCCAAACTTGCTTCCATCATTACCAAATCCATTGCAGCCATCCCCTCACCACCATATCCACCACCACGGCTACCACCAAAGCCACCATGACCATTGAAGTTTCCTCCTCAACCAAAATGGTCAATGCCACCAAACCTGCCTCCACAACCACCACCAAAGTTTCTGGAAGCCCTTTGACCTCTCTGGCTGGACAAGGCACTCACCATCAACAGCTCTCATTGCCTTGTAGAAATGGAAGCCTCCGGGCAGACGCCTCCTCTGGCACAGAGCTTGAGGGTGTGAGCAGCCTGGACGTGTGATGCTTGGTGCCACACCCACGCTGTTTGTCATACCCAAGCAACTGGTGCCAGCTCATGATTTCTGGGAGATTTAGGGCTATGGTCAGTAGGAAAGTAATTTAACAGACCAGAAATCCCAATGAGCTATCAAGCCATGAAAGGAAGTGGAGGGTGCTCACGTGCCAGTTATACTGAGCACACTGGGAAGGGTTGGCATTCTGCAGGACCACACTCTAGAAGACGCTAGAACAGTCTAGAACAACCGAGACAAGGCAAAAGTACAGGAACAGTACACAGGTCAGTAGATGAGAAGGATGGAGGGGTGGCCAGGGCAGAGTAGGTGCTTCTCTGTGTCATAACACAATAGTGACATGTTGGAGCATCAGTTACAAAGCCTATCTGATCAAAAGTGAACCCTACCTCCAGCAGTGATGACATGACAACATATGGTAGGAGGTAGCAGTGCATTGTTTGGATGAAGAATATTAATAGCAGAGAAGGCTAGACCTGCAAGAGGCATGCATGCATGGATGCACATATATACACACATACATACAGGCATACAGGCATATACACAACATACATACATACATACATACACCTACAAAACACTCAAACACATTAAATAAAATAAATACAGTTTTTATTTTAAATAATCTCTTGAAGTAAACATATACATACACAAAACTCCCCCCTTACTGTAAAAGACCATTCTAATTAAAAGTACATTTCATTTCAATCAGTGCTTTTCTGAAACTGAGAACTACCTACATGTGCATGAACATGTGCATGAACACATGCATGTGTACACACACACACACACATACACACCACATGCACACATACACACGTGCACACACACACATGCACATGCACACCCAGGCACACGTACACACACGCGCACACACACACACACACACACACACATACATGCACACATGCACACATACAGACACCTTAATTGCCCCCTGGAATAAAAGACCAAGCATTCCTAACAACTTTCAGTGGAAAGGAAAACAGCCCAGGCCTGCTCACAGCCCACAGCCCTCTGCACCCCAGCACCTCCTGCTTCTGTTTATACAAAGAGTTGCCCAAATTTTCCCTCAAAAAAGGGTTCAAATTTAATTACAGCTTTGTATTTAACTCACACTGCATAGTGGTTAAGACAACAGAAAAACCAGAGACCCCTAGAAGCAGCAATTAAAGGTCTGTTCCAACCAACTGAAGAACAGTCTTCCTTCACATACATTCTTTGTCTCTGTAAGGTGACCAACAGTGACATTGATGACTCTTCAAGGAAAATATCCGCTACAACCATGAGAAGATAAACTGAGATTGTATTTTCCGTGGGGCACTTGGAGAGATTCTTGGAGGTTTCTCTGCATTTAAGTCATAAGCAGGCTCTTCCTGACTCCTTACAAATCGCCTCAGAACCATCCAAAATCCCACTGCGAACACTCAATGGAAAGGCCTTTATGCACACAGCTGGTTAATGTTCAAGGATTAGTCATGAAACGTCCCCCCTCGAATTGGTCTGAGGGGACCAGCAAAACAAGAGGCTTAGCAACCAGCCAGACCAACAGGAAATCTGATCAGATGGTGTTAGTGTCGTCACCAGAACCAAGACCCCCATCAGATCTGATTTCTGATGAATTCCAACTAACCCTTAGCAAATACAATGCAGCTGCCATCTCCCATCCTTGCCACAGCCACGGCCAAAGTCGCTCTACCCGGAGACTATTCCCACGGACCCACAAGTCCCGGTAGTACAGATGTTTCCTCATATGCCTTAGAAAAACAGTATGTGGTATTGAGTTCAACCACATGGCCTCTTAATGAGTAAACACCCTCCACCCCAATAAGGGCCAAAGCGTAGGCACAAAGCAATGGAACCAACAGTTCTTCAAGACTCTTGAAAGGTATGGGGGCTGCCTACAGGGAGAAGGGCCAGATAGCCTGCAGAGCTCACAATGTGTTTCCAATCATTCTCTTTGGAGGAGGCTAAAACACACAGAATGGGTGAAGGGTCTTTATCACAGGGAGGCACCAGTGCTGTGTATGCTGCAGGAGCCACAAGAACGAGCATAGATGTTTGGTTTGGTGCTCAAACCAGCTCCCATGTGTGTAAGACTACCAAACACTGATACAGGGGTGAGCATCCTGTGTTCTCTTTGCTAGAAGCTGGAGTTAAACACCCTTGGAAGGATGAAGACTGACTATGATTACAAGCTAAGGAAGAGAAGAACAAGAGGGGCATACCGCGCTGGGAGGTGATACAAGGTCATGATGCACTTCTTGAAGGAGTGTGTTACTACTGACCCATAAAACCCCAACTGCGGCACATACAAAGATGATCAGCCAGGGGCCTCTGCTGACAGACTGCCTGTCCTGGTGTGTCAGTTACTTTCATACCGCTTATTGAGGTAACTCACAAAAGAAACAATGTATCTGGCGTTATGGTTCCAGAGAGTTAAGACTCCCTCACTGCAGGGAATCAGTGCAGCAGGTGGCAGCCATGATGGCAGAAACAGGTGAGGGCTCACATCTCAAACCAGAAACAGGAAACAGTGCAAATTGGGAACAGTGTGAGTCTTTAAATTCTCAAAGCTGGCCTCTGGTGACAAGCTTCCTCCAGCAAGGCCACACCTAAAGCTACCCGACCAGCACTTGACACCACCACCGAGATCACCAACTTCTCCAGCATCCGAACCCTGGGAGCATATTCTCATTCAAGCCGCCCCACTCCGCTACTGGGGTAACTACCAGCATAAGCCTCTACTGCCAGCCCCTTTCCAGGCTGACCGGGCTTCAGAGGCCATCTCCCAGGCTAGGCCCTTCCTGAGGCAGCCACACCCAGTTATCACTCCATCTCAGCCAAATGGCACAGAATCTGGAGTACCTTTCTATCCCCAAAGCCTCTGTAGAAACGACTAAGTTCCTCCCCGCGGCTTCTCCTCGCTAGGTGCTCTCCATAACTAATACCCCACTGCAGGCTCTGCCTACCAGGAAACCCAACCCGTTGACCGTTGCCTCTGACCTCAGATTTCCCTGCCGACGCTGTGGCACAAACTCCCTAAATCTCCATCAGAGCCATTGGACACTTAGGCAACTGATACTCGTGCCTGGGGGGGGGGGGGGAACAATCCACAGGAAATACAACACAGCAGTCTGTGGAGGCGTTTGACCAAAGAGCACACCTGGGTGATTGGTATCCCACACAAATGGCAGACGAAGAGGAGCAGCGGAAACAGCTGGCACGAGGAGACCTGAGGAGGGGCGCCATTAGCTATTTTAGTTTGAGTTTTTCAGCTGTGAATCGTTCTGCTGTGAAGATCTGACCTCATCCCGTGGTAATTTATCATACAGCCCTTTCGTTGAAACGTCAGCCTGAAGAATAACAGCAGACTACTTACATTCTGTTTGCCACACACTACTCTTCAGTTTCCTCGCGGATAGTAGGCATCTGGGAAGGCACACAAGGCCCACTCTGCCCATTCACTTCTGCAGCCTTGCTCAGCATCCTGTCTTAAGGATCAATAACCTCAAGGCTTCCCTGGGTTCTGAGAAGTTCAGCCCTTGACCTTGGGTCTCCTTGGCAGTCTCTGGGCAGAGTATCTCCATCCACTGACAGACGCGCATAGCTGAGGAGAAGGAAAAGCCCACTCTGGAGCTTGAATCTGCTTTTAGCTCTCATCTACCACCTAGGCAGAGAAAGCTGTTTTCAGACCACTGTGGGCCCCTAAAGACTGTTGTCAGACAAACTGAGGACCCTTCAGAGTTGAACAAATCTAGACTCTGGGTGCTGCCTGTGGTCAAATACCAAGCTTGTTGTGGGAAAACTGGGAATCCAGGATGGACAAGAATCTGACATGTGTTCTTGGGCTTGGCCCATTGCCACCTGTCACTTTCACAAGACAGCCTTTGCAACATATTGTGACCACTCTGTATTCAGGATCATATTTCTTTAATGACTTTTCAACAAAGGTGGTCTTCTCAGCCCATTCCCACAGGACTAGTGACAGCCGAAAATGACACAGCCAAACAGTTGTACACATGCCACAGCTCTCCCTGTCAAGGGAGAGGACATGGTTGTGGGGAGAGGGGCATGAATGGAAGTAACCAAGGAATAGAAGTCTCAGCTGTTACATAGGAATAGAAGTCTCAGCAGGAAGTGTGAGAGCAGGCTCTTCTCTGTGTGTCCTCAAACCTCCAAAGCCAGGGGAGGTGGAGGAGCCAGGTAGCCAGGGGAGGTGGAGGAACCAGGCAGGGGAGGTGGAGGAACCAGGTAGCCAGGGGAGGTGGAGGAACCAGGCAGGGGAGGTGGAGGAACCAGGTAGGGAAGGTGGAGGAACCAGGCAGGGGAGGTGGAGGAACCAGGTAGGGAAGGTGGAGGAACCAGGCAGGGGAGGTGGAGGAACCAGGTAGGCAGGGAAGGTGGAGGAACCAGGCAGGGGAGGTGGAGGAACCAGG
>NC_034605.1:62609728-62621324 GCF_900095145.1 Mus pahari | reverse complement strand
AACCAGGCAGGGGAGGTGGAGGAACCAGGCAGGGGAGGTGGAGGAACCAGGCAGGGGAGGTGGAGGAACCAGGCAGGGGAGGTGGAGGAACCAGGTAGGGGACTTCTACCAGGAAGGAGATGACCAGTGATGGGGCGCATAGCACAGGCCTTCCGATGCCAGAAACTACTTCTGGACTCTAACAAGGAGGTTCTTCATAATGTCTGAAGCCCCTTCTCTGCCTCCTAGTGTTGGACTCCATGCATGACTTTGGTTTGGAATGGACTTGGTGAATCCTTTGACTTGGGTTGGACTCTATGAATCTCCTGGTGTGGGTTAGACTCTATGCATGTCCTTGTCTTGGGTTGGACTCTAGGCATCCTTTGGTTTGGGTTGGACTCTATGTATGTCCTTGTCTTGGGTTGGACTCTATGCATTCCCTTGGTTTGGGTTGGATTCTCTGGATCACTTGGTTTGGGTTGGACTCTATGTATGTCCCTTAGTTTTGGTTGGATTCTATGCATGTCCTTGGTTTTGGTTGGACCCTATACATCCCTTGTTTGGGTTGGGTTTTTGCTATTGTTTCAGTCTCTTACCACCAGTTTTGCATTGTGCAGCAGATCCAGGGCCTGCACATACTGTGCAAGTACTCTACCACGAAGTACATTTCCAGTTAGTTTATAGGAGGATTGCTTAAAAACTGGGGCTCGGGGAATGACTCAATGTGCAAAGTACTCATGTGCAGGCTGAGGGCTTGGATTCACATATTCAACACCAACACAGAAGCCAGGTCTCATGACATGTGTCTGCAACCACAGCTCCGTAGGAGATGGGAGACAGGAAGATTCTGGACACTGTCTAGCCTATGAGTCCAGACAAAACCAAATGGTGAGCTTCAGAATAAATAAAGCAAAGATCAGAATCAAAGAGAAGGATCGCTGGCCTTGATATTCAGTGTCCACAGGCACATGCATGGAGACATACAGCACACCCATGTATGTGCATATATAAGCATGCACATATGGATGCAGACACATATATACCACACACACACACACACACACACACAAGCACATATGAGTGCACATACATTGTCATCCTCTGAGGAAGCAGTACAAACAGGTTCCTCAAGTTTCTGGTCCAGCCAGAAACGGCTAAAGTGTTACAGCTCTCAGAAGGGAGCCTGCTCAGAGCAGGTAGCTGGGGTCCTGGCTCTCACCCACTATTGTAGCATCACAAATGCCTTGGCAGGGTGTTGGACAGCAGTGGGCAGTGGTGGTAGCAGCAAGGGAGTCAGGGGCATGAGCCCAGCCTGCCAGGTGGGTCCAAGGTCTAGCGAGGAACGCTTTGGGAGAGAAAACTCTTCCACAAAGCGTAACAGCTCAGTAAAACAGCCGGTCTCGGATGATTCTCGGTGAAATAATGTCGGGACTTTATTTCGTGTGAATAGAGATTTTGTAAACATTGAGGAGTAGGGCGGAATCCTGGGGTAGATGCTACCCATTGGCTCAGTTTGAGATGTCAATGATGCTCTATTTGGATGGGGAAGGACTCCAGGTGTTTTCTCTATGTGACTGATTGTCGTGGCCCTCTCGGTGGGGTGTCACAGTTGTGTTCTAGAGTCCCACTCCTACTGTTCTCAATTCTGAGATTCACAGGGTTTAGGCTCACTCAGCCTTACAATTCTGTCTGATGGCATGATCCACTTGCCCCCAATATATAGATGCATATATGCACCTACACATCTCTCTCTCTCTCTCTCTCTCTCTCTCTCTCTCTCTCTCTCTCTCTCTCACACACACACACACACACACACACACACACACACACGTTTCTAGAGTGCTAAAGTACTAGCATGAACTGAGAGTACAATCTCCAGTAATTCAATTACATCTATAGTGAACTACAGGTGGCCCAAACCTGCCCAAAGTCTTAGCGATGAGAAAGATATCTGTGGCAGCCCCTCCCTCTCTCTGTGTCTGTCTCTCAATCACTCACTCACTTTCACATGTACTCTTGCTCATTTAAGGCAGGCCAGACAAGGCTGCTAGACTCTGTGAGCCAGGCATGTCTCTTTCTCAATGTGAGTGTGTCTCTCTGTATTGAGGTTTGGTCTGCTGCTGTGTATTGTAATGCTAAATACTGGCCCCTAAAACCTGGTTGCCTCAGGGATGAGGAAATCCTCAGGTATACCAAGTGATGCTCTGTAACCTTGCTTCTTAATTTAAAACTATTGGTTGAGTAAAGATGTCTCCAGCCTATAGCTGGGCAGAAGAGAGGTAAGTTGGGCTTCAATTCCTGGGGCTTGTGGTCTGAAGCAAGGAACAGGAGGATGAGGAGAGGGGAGAGGAAAAGAGGGGAAGACACCATGGGGTAGGGATCACGAGAACTGGCCACGAGGGCTGACCAGTATGAGTAAGAGCAGTCCAGGAGGAACACAGCAAGTCACATCTTCTGGTTATTGGAAGGGAAGTGTACAAAATAGCTTAGAGAGTAGATATTTGCCCAGCTCTAGTGCTCTCTAAGGATTATTATAAATACAAAAGGTGTGTGTCTTTTATCTGGGAACCAAATGATCTAAGGCAGGGTAGAAACCCCCAATGGATAGTAATCTTAACTACAACATCTCTCTGCCCCTATAACTCTCTGCCAGTCTCTCTGTCTCCCCACCTCACCCCCACTTTCTGACATGGTCTAGCTGTGCAGCTCAAGCGGACCACAAACTCACACTTCTACCTCAGCTGCCAAAGCACTGCTACTACAGGCATGTGCCACCAGGCTCAGCCAGAATGCAGTTCCAGCTTAAACGGTTTCAGCCAACAGTGGTTTGATCTTGATTCACCCCACCTCACACTCGCACAAAGCCAGTGCCTTAGGGTCGAGTATTTCTAGTAATCATTGAACTCTGGACTGAAGGTAAACAGGAAAACTGTGATGCCCCACTTGAGGTATCTCTGTATAGTTACACAGAGATACACACACATGCTGTATTAGTCAGGGGTCTCTAGAGTCACAGAACTTACGGATAGTCTCTATATAGTAAAGGAATTTANTGATGACTTACAGTCTGCAGTCCAAATCCCAACAATGGTTCACTGGTAGCTGTGGATGGAAGTCCAAGGATCTAGCAGTTGCTGAGTCCCACACAGCAAGAAGGGGAAAGAGCAAGAGCCAGACTCCCTTCTTCCAATGTCCTTATATGGTCCCCAGCAGAAGGTGTAGCCCAGATTAAAGGTGTGTGCCACCACACCTTTAATCCCAGATGACCCTGGACTCGGAGATCTCCCTGTCTTAATCTTATGGATTCAATCACCACTATGTCTCAAGATCTCCATACCAAGATCCAGATCAGAAACTTCTATCTCCCAGTCTCCAGATTAGGTTCACTGGTGAGCCTTCCAATTCTGGATTGTAGTTCATTTCAAATATAGTCAAGTTGACAACCAGGAATAGCCACAACACATGCATACACACACACATACATGCATACACACTCATACATGCATACACACAAACATGCATACACACATGTACACATACATATACACATGCATGCATACACACATAGTTACATACATGCATAATGCATGCACATATACATACACACATGCACAGGCACACAATTCTGTTATCACACATACATGCACATACACACATCCATGCATACACACATGCACACCTACATATACACGCACGCACACATTTCTGTTATATAACCAGATATCACGAGACTGGTCATTTATGCATGTGCCGCACCCCCGCTCCATCTCTGAGGTATGAACCCCTTCTCTATCAATGTTCTTTAGACTGTGGTGTGAACCCCTTCTCTATCAATGTTCTTTAGACCGTGGTGTGAACCCCTTCTTTATCAATGTTCTTTAGACCTGCTTGTGAATGCCTTCTCTATCAATGTTCTTTAGACTGTGGTGTGAACCCCTTCTCAATCAATGTTCTTTAGACCTTCTTAGGAGTCAGAAACTCTGTTTCACAGTCCACTCTGTGCTGATCTTGGCCAAGGCTATGGAGGACAGATGCTGGCTGCATTTCCATCATCCAATTTTATCTCTTCTCCAAACACTGAGCCCACTTCCTTTAAAAAACTGTTACCCATGGAGCTGACTCACCTCAGCCCACTGCTGCCTCAGGAGGCCACCCCTGCAGCCCATGGTCAGTCAGAGCTTCTGCCACATGTTTATGTTTGCAGCATCTGGGGCAAAGAAGAAATGTCTACAGTGAGCACGGAAAGAGACAGGATGGGGTGTCCTGTTGAAAGGGACCTGTACTGGCTGGTTGTGTGTGTCAACTCGACATAAGCTGGAGTTATCACTGAGAAAGGAGCCTCCCTTGAGGAAATGCCTCCATGAGATTCAGCTGTAAGGCATTTTCTCAACTAATTATCAAGGGTGGGAGGGCCCATTGTGGGTGGTGCCATCCCTGGGCTGGTGGTCTTAGATTCTATAAGAAAGCAAGCTGAGCAAGCCAGGGGAAGCAGGCCAGTAAAGAACATCCCTCCATGGCCTCTGCATCAGCTCCTGCTTTCTGACCTGCTTGAGTTCCAGTCCTGACTTCCTTTGGTGATGAATAGCAATATGGAAGTGTAAGCGGAATAAATCCTTTCCTCCCCAACTTGCTTCTTGGTCATGATGTTTTGTGCAGGAATACAAACTAAGACAAGACCCCAAAGAGAGAAAAGTTCATTTGATCTGGGGTTCTCAACCTTCCTACACTGCAACAATACCACCCCCTTTTTTTCAGGGCTGAAGTCCAAACCAACCCAGGGCCTCCACTTGCTAGGCAAGCGCTCTACCACTGAGCTAAGTCCCCAACCCCTCTGCAACACTTTAAAACAGTTCCTCAGGTTGTACTGACCCCCAACGGTAAAATTACTTTTGCTGCTACTTCATAACTGTAATTTTGCTACTGTTATGAATCATAATATAAATATTTTTGGAGCTAAAGGTGTGCCAAAGGAGCCATGACTGACAGGTTGAGAACCATTGATCTGAATGCAGAGAAATCCAAGTGTCTTTTGACCCCTGGATCAAGCTGTGCCTGAAACTCAACCCCAATCTACCATGAACCTTTTCAGTTAGGAATCATTAGAGTCTTCTCTTCCCTCTGGTCTGAATGAATCGGGTGCTCTGTCACTTGAAACCAAGAGAAGCTGATTGATAAAACCCCTTTGTGTGTCACTGCAGAGGCCTGGTGTCTTTTTATGGTCTGCTCTGGCAAGACTCCAGGCTTAATCTCCTTCCCAGCCGGTGCCTGCCCTTACAGCAGTCCCCACTTCTGTCTTGGGATTCACAATCCCCTTTCTCTACATTCTGTTCTCCACTGTACAGATGTCTAATAGCTGTCTTCACTCAACTCCTCCTTGGGATATTTGCATGTTTTAGCTCACTACGCTGGTGAGTTCTCTGGGCAGAGCCAGCAGTTCCGCAGTACGTGGGGCTGGAGGGAGATATTGGAGACAAAGTTTCACCCTGCACCTGCTCTGTAAGACTGTGGATCCAGAGCTACCCACAGGGCTTAAAAGTCTCCCAATTAATTGGAAGGTCGCATTTGTATTGTTTTGTTTGTTGTTGCTAGGGAGGGACTCTTTGAAACTCTAAGCTCCCCTCTGGCTGGATGACTCTCCAAAAATCTCTACCTTAATTTAAACAAGGCACAAAAGAGCCTTCCTGCAAATGCTTGGTTACTTAAAGCTTCAAAAACAAAATCCCTGCCAAAATTTCAGGACTGCAAATGGTTGCACCCAGAACTGTCAACCATCAGAAGAAATCACTCAGATATGTAGAGGGCACCATCAAAATTAATCCTTCCTGCCTCCATCTGTCTGGACAGAGACCGGGAGGCAACCTGCAGAGCTGGTGCCTGCAGGCCTGGGCCTCACACTGGGACATTCTCTGTAACTCAAGGCAGTAATTTTACATGCACACTAGTCAACTGCAACTGTGTGTGTGTGTGTGTGTGTGTGTGTGTGTGTGCCTTTGCCTTCATATAAATAAGTTTTTCATCAATACATGCAGGTCATTTCACATCAACTAAAAGGTAGTGACCATTTTGTTATAACGTAAGCTACAGGACAGAAGAAAATGGTGCCAGTGTAAACCTTGACTTGCTGTTCCCACAGTGCAGACCTGGAAATGGAGCCCCCACAGTGCAGACCTGGAAATGGTGCCCCCACAGTGCAGACCTGGAAATGGTGTTCCCACAGTGCAGACCTGGAAATAGTGCTCCCACAGTGCAGACCTGGAAATGGTGCTCCCACAGTGCAGACCTGGAAATAGTGCTCCCACAGTGCAGACCTGGAAATGGTGCTCCCATAGTGCAGACCTGGAAATGGTGCTCCCACAGTGCAGACCTGGAAATGGTGCTCCCACAGTGCAGACCTGGAAATGGTGCTTCGTTCCTGCTTGTTTATTTCACCTCTAAACTTCAAAAAGTCACCCCTGATGGGACTTCCTGGACCGTGGATTCCTGACATATCTTGGCATACTTCCCACTGTGGACCAGATACCCAATGGCTTCATCTAGCTCTATTTTCTACTAGGAAACATCTCCATTTCTGTTCATGGTTGCCTCCCATTTCACACTTTTTTTTTTTTTGCCTTCAAGTTGCCCTAGCCCTCCTTTCTATCACTGTAATAAAGACTGTGACCCAAAGCAACTTGAGGAGGAAAGGGTCAGCTTACAACTCCCAGGTCACACTCTCCCATTGAAGGATGTCAGGGCAGGAACTCAGGGCAGGAAGTCAAAATAGAGTTAAAGGAAAAGAGATCCTGCTTACTGACTTGCCTTCAAGATCATGTTGGGCTACTTTTCTTACACAGTTTAGGACCATCTGCCTAGGACTGGAACTGCCCACAGTGGACTGGACTCACCTACATCAATTAGTAATCAAGAGAATGCCCCACAGACATGCCCACAGACCAATCAGATGGAAGCAATCGGTCAAATGAGGTTCCCTTTTCTCAAGTTGCCAATTTGACAGCCAAGACCAGCCATCACATGCACAGGGTCTCAGTAACCGCACATGTTGTGTTTAGGAGTTTGGGAGCTGTCAGCCAACCTTATGGAACCACCTCTCATTTGCCCCTCCCATCCTTTCCATGTTCTAAGCTTCCTGCCCGTACTTGACACTAAGTAGTTAATGCTGGTGAGTGTCTGCACATCCTCTGATATTTTCTCCACAGTGCTCAACCATACACAAGTACAGACAGGTGCTCTTACTCAGATAGTCATGACAGCCATGCCTGATGCTTATGCTCTATGCCAGCTGTCATCCCGAGTCTTTGCAGAGCCTCATGACAGCTCTGTAAGGTGAGTATTTCTGTTGTCCCCATTTAGTATATGGAGCGCGCTACGAACAGGGCTTTAAGTGAGTTCTCAGAGTCACACACCAGTAAGAGCAGGAGCCAGGACAACCCCAAGCTCCCTGTTCTAGAAGTGGGTAAGCACAAATGTCAGACCACAGCTACTCTTTGGTCCAGAAGAGGATTATATGATGTAATCTTTGAATGAATCTTGGGAAGTCAGCCAGGAGATGTGCCGACAGAAAATCAACCAGTACTTGTTTTTTGCACCCAGTTTGTCATTCTGGGAAGAGTATGACAGACAACGTCTCTGAACACAGAAGAGAGATTACAAAGCACAGAACTGCAGTGTGCGACCATATGTTTTCATACATGTTACATATATGAAACATAGCTGTTGTCAATTGACTCCTAACCAGGCAGTGGCACCCTGGCATCAGCAAGAAGTCAGTTTTCACCATCTACTACTAGATGAAGCTTCCCCAGTGAGTGATGAGAGATGCACTTATCTATGGGCATAAAGATCAGAAAGACAGTTTAGCAGGATAACTGTGTTGTCCCCAGGAACTAATAACCCATAGGTTTGGGGCCCAGTTCATAGTACTAAGTTTAATGAGTTCTGTCTCACAGAGAAGGCTTTAAACACAATCAGAAAGTGGTGGTTTCTCCCATATTTGTGCCACTGTTGCCAGGCCAGTTCTTATCATAACTCACAGGGTTCACAACTGAGTTAGACCGTGGCTAACTTCTTCACTGATCACCTATATGGCACCTTCCATCACCATGGAAGTTGGCCAGTAGGAATGAAGTTTCAATATCAGTACCAGCCTGATTTATTCATGTCTTATGACTAAAGGGTATGTTATTTTCAGCTTTTACCATCAAGTTCTAGAGAGTAACCAAGAGCACTGGCAATTGTCTATTTGTTTGGAGGTCTAGGGGGCACCATGGACCACCAACTTGAAAAGGGGTAACCTACACCTTTGTGGGAAATATTAAAAATGAGGCAGCCTGGCTGGCCATGCACTGGCAGGAAATAGCTGACCTGTTTTTATCAAGAGGAGACTCCTTGGCTCAGAGCTCCCAAAATGTCTCCACCCAGCTTGCTAAGTTCCTACTAGCAGGTCGTTACCAGGCCAACCCCGTGCTTCAAATCCCCACCCCCCTCCGATCTTTGTGGTGCACATCAGGCAAATCCATACATCGCCACCATACCTTTCTCTCTTGAACCCAGACTAGCAGCCGAGTGAAGGAAAACACAGCACAAACTTAGTTCAAAAACAACGGTAACTCAATCGCTGGGTGCAACAACTAAAATCCTAATCTAGTAAGCCTTATTAATTACTAACTCCTCCGGTGGTGAATCCTGACGAGTCCTGGCTATTGAAACCGGGGGACACCTGTAGCTACATCTTATCCTCACATTATCCCCATCCAAAAAGACCTAACTCTCCTGTTTCCTCTCTTCCTTTCTCCAACCCGGAAGTCCCACCTACTCGCCCAGTGATTGGCTCCTTTAATCATTAGGGGATTGGTTCACAAGAAGTCACCTGACTCACTTTGTCCTCAACCCCTCCAAGGAAAGTGGAATTAGCATCGAAATACAAATAGCACCAGGCCCATCCACAACACACACCTGCCTCTGGGAATGGTGTCTGCCAGAAGAACTGCTCCTCTGTTACAGGATAACGCCATTTAAATTCTTTTTCTATATGTCTGTCGGTGCTTATATTTTAGGAAGCATCTACTAAAGTAGTAGGTTTCCTATGGGATTTTCAGAGCTCTTTGGTGTCAGTCATCTCTCCCCATCCTCCCGCTTCAACCCTGCCCTCCCTTCTCAGCCTTCTGTTGGAACTCCTATTTAAACACACACATGTAAATATTCAAAGATCGAGTCTAAGTATGAGACAGAAAACTTAGCACTGGGTTTTCTGGGTTACTTCGTTCACAGTTATGGCACCAACTCATCTTCCTGATAATTTCATGGTATTAGTTTTCTTTACAACCAAATAATATTCCATTGTGTGTACGTACCACATCTTCCTTATCCATTCTTCAGATGGCAACATCTAAGCTGCCTCCATTCCCTGGCTACTGTAGATATTGTGGCAGTGAACATGGAGAAGCAGGCATCTCTTTAGTACATATGGAGTCCTCTGGGCATGTGCCCGAGTGCTGTAGCTGGATCATGTGATAGAGCTAACTCTAGCACTTGAGGAAGCCACACACTGATTTCCACAGTAGCTGCACCCGTTTGCCCTTCCACCAGCCATGAAGAAGTGCTTCCCTTTACCACACCCACACCAGCATTTGTTGTAATTTATCTGGGGTCTCTTGTTGCTTGAGGCACATTTTTTTTCTATGTAGCCCTGAAATTCAGAGCTCCCACTGACTCTCAAGTGCTATGATTAATGCATGGTCAGCACATTGGGTGTCATTTGTTTGCTGTTTACTTGTATTTGTTTGTTTGTTTTCACTCTTTGTCTATTCTAGACACTAACCCTCTGTCAGGTGTATATGTGGTGAAGAACATTTCTCATTCTGTAGGTTCCCTCTTCAGTTAAAAATGTGTAAGACTTTTCAGTTCTATAAAGTTCCATTTGCCAGCTGTCAGTCTAGATGTCTGCATCATGGGGGTCCTGTTCAGAAGTCCCTTTTCTGTTCCTGTCATTTGAAGCATGCTCCTTATTTTCTCCTTGACCAGGTTCAGGGTATCCAGTCTTATGTTAAGATCCTTCACCTACTTGCCACTGAATCTTTTGCAGAAAGTCTTAATTTCATTCTTCCACATGTCTATTCAGTTTAACTAACACCAGCTACTGAAGATGCCCTTTCGCCCCAATGTGCATTTTTTTCTCATCTGAGACAGTTGTCATGGTAACAGAAAGCCGACCAACACAGGGCTCAGCTCAGGTCCACAGTCCGGTTCAGCTGCATCCCGGCTGCAACAGAGACTTGGAGAGCTGACCCAGGTCTCAGAAAAGGAAATGACTTCCCAGAGGCCACAAGGCAGAGGGCTCTACCTAAGCCTCCTCTTAAGACAAGTGTCTTCCTCTTCACCGAAGATCTCAGTGAAGCCAGTGTAGATGGTCCCATCTCAGTCATCTGTACTTCCATGGAAACCAGAAAGCAGCATCGAAAGCAACATACAGGCAGAAAACTGGATGAAGTGGCCTTCTGCACAATCCTTTAGCCCAGCTTCTGCCCCAAAAAACTTCCAGTTGGTCGCCTAGTCACCCAGAAAAGGTGGCTGGAATCAGGTACACAATCCTCCAACATGAGCAGCCAGACCGTCTGCATAAAACCTTCAGATCCAGTGAAAGCTAGAATGTTCCTGTCATAAAAGAGGGGAGCAGGTTGCTTCACATAGAGAAAGAAAACACCTGGATTTGACAAGCTGGAGACAGTTCTGGTATGTGCTGATCACATTGTGTGGGTTTCGTTTTCCACTTGCCTCTGAGGCTAAAATATCAAAACTGACACCCTCCACACATTCCCTGAGAAAATGACCACAAATAATTTTATCATAAACAAGTTAGCACTAGAGTCCTGAGCTCCTAATTTGAGTTCAGGAGACAAGATGCTAATCCTTTAATTGGGCGGCATGTTCATCTGTCAAACTGACTTTCCTTCTCTTGAGAAGCTCTTTGCAACCATAGAGGCTGCTGATAATTTATCCTGCTCAAATAATTTATACTGTTACAGGGGGATGGGATGATCCCTTCTCAGGGAAGGGAAAGAAAGAAACACCCCAACAGAAATGGGAAAATAATCCTGTTTTTTAAAAGTGAGCACTATCCAAGCCTAATCAAGAGCCTCTACTCTTGAGCCAACTTTCTGCTGAAGGTGTTTGAGACAGGGCCCAGACAGGGTCCACTCTGAGTAGCCCTGCAACCAGCACCTCATGGCTATTCCAGGGTTGAGCTGGATGGGAGCCACAGAGAAGCCTAGAATCTAACCCAGCCTCACTTACTACATGGCCTGAAGACAAAATCCATGTGGTGGGGTTGGTAATTCTGCAGGATTGAGAAAAGAGGCCATCCTGTATGTACAGTGAACAGCACAGGAGATGTGGTAGCAAGAAAGCTTCTGCCTTAATCATTCTCAGGAATCTCATACCTGCTCAGCACAAGACACAAAGTTACCAGCAGATTTCATTGCTCAGAACAAGATACAAAGTTACCAGCAGATAGCAATGCTCAGAATAAGATACAAAGTTACCAGAAAATATCATTGCTCAGAACAAGACACAAAGTTACCAGCAGATATCATTGCTCAGAACAAGACACAAAGTTACCAGC
>NC_034605.1:62608284-62609603 GCF_900095145.1 Mus pahari | reverse complement strand
ACAAAGTTACCAGCAGATATCATTGCTCAGAACAAGATACAAAGTTACCAGCAGATCTTATTGCTTGCTCAGAACAAGATACAAAGTTACCAGCAAATATCATTGCTCTATAGACATAGGTTGCTTCCAGCAAGTTTGGGGAGAGTTGTTGCTTCCAGTGTCTCTCTGCTTCCAGCAAACGGTCTTCAACCTAGACACCACACCTCACACACACTATATTGTTCTGAGTCAAGGGCATGAATGGGTCCCAAACAAAAAGTGGTGAATGTGGTACAATGGAGGCTGCATATTACATTGCAAGTCCAAATCAGAGTAAGATTTATTACAATGTTTTCCTTGGAGGTCAGAGAGTTCTGAACAGGTTGTTTGCAGAGGTTAAGCAGGATGAGCTTAAGCAGGTATGATGAACTCAAAGCACCTTACCCACTTGGTTACAACAGGGTGGGTGAAAGTTTGGTTTGTAAAGGCAAAGATTAAAAAGCATCTCTCAGAAGAACACTTCCATAAGGCAAGGTGGCCATGATGATAGATTCAGGGTGGGGCAGGAATAATTGTGGTCAGTTGTCATGTCACTCAGACCCCAGTGGTCACGCAGATGGCCTAGTTAAAAGTCACAAAATGAAACCAACAGTATTGAACCTTAGAAAAGGATGGATAGTGATGGGAGAGGGCACCAGTACAGATGAGGAGGGATAAGGGACAGGGGAAAATAACAGAATGCATTATATACATGTAAAAAGTTGTCTAAGAACAAAAGAAATCAGTTTGTAAATAGTATATTATACTTCAGAAGGCTGAAGAAGGGTCAGAAGTTTGTGACCAGCTCTGTAGCTAGACCTTGTCACAGATAAAATCAATGTCCTACAAAAGCATAAAATGGGAAAATAAGGAACCAAACTCGGAGGGAAGTCGCAGGATGAGCAGCCTTGGTTCTGAAGGGAAAGCACACAACTGGGGACTTTGGCTCTCTGAAAACCTAGCGGTGTCTTTGGAAGGTTGTTGGGTTGTCAGAAGAATTCAAGTTTGTCACAGATCTACCGCCTACTTTCCAGAAGGACATATGCTTCCTACATACAAGTGGGACTCAGTATTCCAATCCCGTTGATACTCTCCAGGCATAACCACACAGAATCCTCACATTTAAAAAATAAAACCATACAGACAACATAATAATAATCTGCAAGCGGCCTAGTATAGATCAAAAATTCTCACCAGGTCTTTTTCAATCAATATTCTATGCTTGGATACATAACTGATGAGGCTTTTTCTTTCTTTCTTTCTTTCTTTCTTTCTTTCTTTCTTTTTTTTTTTTTTTTTTT
>NC_034605.1:62589746-62608204 GCF_900095145.1 Mus pahari | reverse complement strand
CCCTGGAACTCACTTTGTAGACCAGGCTGGCCTCGAACTCAGAAATCCGCCTGCCTCTGCCTCCCAAGTGCTGGGATTAAAGGCGTGCGAACTGTTCACAAGATTAAAAAAAAAAAATAGCATCATCTAGCTACAAGGGCTTCATGGGGTGGAAACGGGAAAGGAAGCATCCAGGCATGTCGAGACAGATGCATTCGAGGCCTGTTGATGGCTTGTCCGTTTTGAGAGGAAGTCAGAATGGGAGCGACTGAGGATTCACCACTCTGAATTCCAAGGATCTCTTTTAAAGATCAGCATGACTTGATTTGAATAATTGCCGTGGTCTGAAGGAGGCTGGCATTTCAACTCAGGTTATCAGAGAGCCCCCAGAGAATCTCCATGGAAAACACAGTATTTTACTAGTGCTCTGCTCAGTGGTATCAGCTACCACACTTCTTTTGATTGAACATCTACACCACTCTGTGCTGTGTACCTCGTTCCTTCCTCCTCTTCCCTATAGAATGGAAGATCCTTCAAAGGGTTATGAAGAGAGGTTGTTCATGGGTCTCTACATCCCAAGCAAAGATGAACTCCTGGCCTTTTTATGGAAGCACAAGGACAGTCTCAGGAGTCTTCTGTGCTAGAGAAGAAAACTTTCTTACCTTCCTTGGCTAGGCCCTTGATCAGCCAAGCCAGTCCCCTGGAAAGGTAAGTGTTCTGGGGCAGAGCCAGGGTCACAGCAACCTGTCTGAGCTGGGTTTCTCTGGCTGAGTCCCACAGATACTGGGGCAGGTGGGCTGAAGCCAAGGCTGAGTGATTCCTACACTCACCCTCAGTCTCCCTCTTTCACATTTGGCATTATAAAACCTGCCCTCTAACCCCAGCCCTGGGCTGGCAGCCCATGTCTCTTCTGATAGGTTTATAAATGGCCTTTCAGCCTTGTTACCTATCGGCTTGCTTCTTTTCTCTTTGCAAGAGTTTCTAACAACGGCAACATGCACTAATTTTCATAAATGAAATCGCATCATGCTTGACAGAGAAAAATGTCTAACTTGTTCTTATTTTCTGATTTTTATGATGCTGTTTCCCTTGTATGTCTCTGTTCACATCATCATAGACATTCACATACACACATATGTACACACATGCACACACTCAAACATACAGATACCACATACACACTCTCGCACATATGCATGCACACACATATACACATGCATACACACACAGACACTACATGCACACACACATACACACACTCACACACACACCTGCACATACACATATTTACTCACACATATGTGCATGCACACATACTCACTCTCACACAAATACCACATGCACACACTTACACATATGCACACATACACATGTGCACACACATGTATACACACTCATACACACGCACACGCGCGCACACACACACACACACACACACACACACGGAATTTTATTGTTCCATGTCTATTTTCTAAGTTGAATTCTTTTATACAGATTTCTCTACTCTACTTTTTTCTCATTCAATTCTTTATGGATGGTGTTGGCTCTGCCTGCTGTGTTAAATGTCTAACTGTGCATCCTGAGGAAGTGCTTCCTCTGCCCAATGTGTTAGATATCTAACTGTGCATCCTAGGCAAGTGCTCCTAATTATCCCGCTGTCAGTTTCCCTGGAGCTTTTTTTCCAACTGTCATTTATTTGCTTTCTCTTTACCTTTATCAACAATACTCAGTAAACATCCTTGTAAGTCTAAATTTTCACGTGCATACTTCAATTTTTGAAGAATATTGTAGGCATACCCTCTTGGGTTGGAAAGCACAGGTACCTTTTAATCTCAATAGGTGGGCTTCCTTGATGTCTAAATTCACCAGAGCTTGCTGCATCATTGTCTGTAAACCAGGTGACAGTTCACATTGCTACTAGCCATGGAGGATGATGCTCTCCCTCCCCACCCCACAGCATCTTCACCAGTGTGAAAACCGTTAAATTTCTACCAGTGACTGGCACTTCATTGTTCCATATAGCTGGCTCTTTCCAGTTCTTAGCAGATGTGGACATCTTTTCATAATTGAATTGTGTCAATCCATTCAGCTCGTAACTGTCTGTCTTTTAACTGAGGTGTCTTTTCCCCGGTGCCTGCCTCGGGTCTACAAGGTAATCTGGAAGTGGGTAGAAAGCTCAACTGAAACCAGGGATAAGGAAGCACATGCTCAAGAGTAGAGTTAGGGAATAGGCTCGCATCCAGTTTCCCCCAAAGGCTAGTGAACCCAGAAAGAAGCTCTACTTCATGCTGGCCTTTCTCTGTCCCTCCATGGGAGCAGATCCCCATGGTCCAGATACAGAGCTGGCCTCAATGGCACCAGTACAGTCTGCTGAGATGAAACGGAACAGGAGGAAGAAGGGCAGGAAATGGGAGGAGCCTGTGGAGACAGACAGAAAGGAGAAGAGCAGGTAAGGGGAGGAGCATGCAGAGATGCCTACCTGCCCAGCTGTGGGAGTAAACACTGGGTGCACAAATCGTGTTTGTTCCTTGCACTGAACCTGTAAGACAAAGTAGATCTCCACAGAGGGGCACAGTCTTAGCGATGACGGGTATCATCCCTGTATTATTCAGTCAGCGAGGAATACGTGTTAGAGCTTAGTAGAGACTGCTGTGCTGTGTGGCACCTAGCTAGCACAGTGAAGGTACCGGAAGGACCTTAAGTGATGTGCCATGCCTACATAGAAGACTCAGAACACTCGAAGTTCCACAGTCACTTTCTGGAGACTTGCTTGGGGCCTGGAGTCCTCTGACCCCTCCACTCCCAGCATCAAACACTCTTGTATCAAACCAACTGGAATTTAGTAATCCAGGCAAAGTTCTTGGACTTCTGAAATTACTAAGACTCATTAAGTCTGAGTTATTAAGACTTAATTATTAGTAAGTCTTAACTCACTCCTGGTTGGGGTAGGAATCTAAAGTCACCCAGTTCAGTAAAAATAAATATTCGTATTAACTCTGACTCAGTGCTAAACAATTATCCTTATACAATATGTTCTTAAAAGGGAAGATGGGTGTGTAAGGAGAACGAATCTCAGATTCCTGCCTGAAAGGAATGTCTCTGGAATGACAGCTGAAGACAGTAGTGTGGACATCATGTGTCTATGAGGAATTTTGAGGGTTCCTTGGGAGGTTTCTGGATCGTGTCATGTCTTCTTTAACAAAGTGTCAGTCACCTTACTAACCATTGTTCTTAGTCTTTCTTCCTTGCTAACCCAAACTTTATCAGGACTGTGCATTACAGTATCATTCGCGGGATGCCATGCAATTGTTCAACATTGGTTCATAATTTAGGGCTCTTTAGATGTTTGCATAAAGCAACTAATTATGGAAAATAGAAATGACTCTTTTGACAGAAGTCAGCCACCCTGTGCTGAAGAAGCAACAAAGAAGCTCACCCCAAAGGTTCTGCAGGGGGAGCATCTGCTCAGGCTTCATTTTACTGTCAAGTCTCATTACCTAAAGGTGGCTTGTGTTTCACACTAATTAACTAAAAGGTTCAGACATTAATCCAACACCAAATAAGTCGCCCCGTGCAATGAGGCATTGAAAAATAAAATGAAAAGGACCAGGCCCAGCTCTGTTGGATTTATCAGAGAAAACAAACGTGACACAGTCTTAAACACCAGCTGAAAGGCATTGCTACAATGCACTTTAGTATAAGAGACGTTTCCTCCAGGTTTGTTTGTACCCTGTGGGCACATCACTCAAGTGCACAGTAAGAAGAAAATACTGGATGAGAATGTAGAAAAAGTGGAATATCTGATGTGTGTGCCTGTGTGTGTGTGTGTGTGTGTGTGTGTATGCGCCTGATTGTGTGCTTGGTATATGTATGTGCCTGGTGTGTGTGCCTGATTGTATGCTTGGTATATGTATGTGCCTGGTGTGTGTGCCTGATTGTGTGCTTGGTATATGTATGTGCCTGGTATATGTATGTGCCTGGTGTGTGTGTGTGTGCCTGGTGTGTGTGTATGCCTGGTATGTGTGTGTGCCTGGTATGTGTGTGTATGCTTGATGTGGGTGTGTATGCCTGGTATGTGTGTGTATACCTGGTATGTGTACCTGATGGGTGTGCCTGGTATGTGTGCTGGTGTATGTGTATGCCTAATGTATGTACCTGGTAAGTGTGCCTAGTGTATGTGCCTGGTGTGTGTGTGTGTGTGTGTGTGTGTGTGTGTGTGTTTGTATGCCTGGTATGTGTACCTGATGGGTGTGCCTGGTATGTGTGCTGGTGTGTGTGTATGCCTAATGTATGTGCCTGGTATGTGTGCCTGGTGTGTGTGTGTGTGTGTGTGTGTGTGTGTGTGTATGCCTAGTGTGTGTGCCTGATGAATGTACCTGATGGGTGTGCCTGGTGTGTGTCCCTGATGAGTGTGCCTGGTGCGTGTCCCTGATGAGTGTACCTGCTGATGGACTCACAGGTGAGCCCTCACAGCTCAATAATTAAAAGACGATGCTGTAATTAAAACATGAGAAGCAGCTGTTTTCACAGGGAATGGCTGTGCTTGGCCAGTCAGTATACAAGGAGACAATGGGTGTTACAGTCATAAAGAGATGCAGACAGAAAGCACAGACAGATACACATCACACCTTCTGAGAAGGCTAACATCAAAATGTCAGGTAATAACAGTGGCCAAGAAGATGAGGCATAACTGGCCCTCTTGTCCTCCATTGCAGGGATGCAGAGTGATGGACACTCTTCCTGGGCCTGGAGAAACAGTCTGTGTCTCTTCCAGAAGTTTAGCCTGTGACCCAAAAGTTACATTCTCAGATATACCACTAAAAGAAAGAAAAAAATCACATGTCTATACAAAAAGGTGTTCATGAACCTCTATATCAACAACATTGGTTCACAGTCACCCCAAATTAGAAACAGCACAAATGCCCTGCCACTGACGACAGGGTCAGCAAAGTCAGACACAGCTGTGAGACAGAATATCATCCAAGTCAGACAGGTGTGAGACAGAATATCATCAAAGTCAGACAGGTGTGAGACAGAATCATCCAGCCTTCAGAAGGAAGGAAACCAATACACGTAACCGCATGAATGAGTTGTAAGTCGTGAAACCTTCTGCAGCTTGAAAGAAGACCAGACTCTTGAAAGATCACATAGTACATGTTTTAATCATGTGAGGTGGTCCTAGTATGGAAGTAGACAGATGTAAAGGGAGACTAGAGGTGTGTTTAGAATGGGAGGGAGAAGATGGGAAGGTCAGAGCTAAAGGGGTTAGGGTTCCTTTTTGAAATCAAACACAGCTGGGAAACCACTAAATTCTGCATTTAAGGAGGCAAGATGTATGATGTGTGGACCATAGCCCAGTGACACTGTTTAATGTAAAAAGCAGGAGATGGAAGTGTGGGCATGGGGACAGCTCTGGCTGTCACAAGCAGATGTGAGGAGCAGGGAGGGAGGGAGGAGAGACCACTAATTCTCCTTCTCCATCAGTCTCTGAGAAACCCACAGTAGACTGGCTCATCTCTATCACAGTCCTGCCCCAGGCTCAGGAAGAGCATAGAGAAGGGACCAGAAAGAACTCGAGAGCTGGAGGAGGAGAGGGAACTGTGAAGCGCTGACCTGTGGACCTGGTGTGGCTCTGCACACTTCTCCTCACAACAGCTGGGCTCAGCTTGCTCAAGACCAGCTCACACAAGATCAAGCCAGTCTTCTGGGTCCACAGCCTCTGTGGAAGAGCTATTGGCAGCTGATGGCTGCTCAGACAGACAGTCTTTTGGGGACATGGACAAAGGTAGGATTCCCACACCCAACTGAAAACTGATGACCACACCCAAGAGCATTGCTAACTGGACTCGGGTTGGTAATAACAAGAGAGACATAATCATGGGAGGAAACAATGAGGAGCAGCAGGAGTTGGAGGGACGGAGGAACAAACAGACATGATCAGAATGCATTACATGAGCATATGAGACCTTCTATGACTAAACAAGAAATGTTTAAGTGTTAACGAAAGGCTTACTGCATGTGTCATACTAAATAACTTAATACTTAATGACTCCAGTTTCCCACCAGGATGGAGAACAAGGACGGGCCAACCCCCTCTCGTTACTATTTTTCCTATTTTTACATATCCCGGGACTTTGCTTGCATGTACATCTGTGCACCATGTACATGCCTGGTATCTCCAAAGGCCAGAACAGAGCGCTGAATCTCCTAGAGACAGTTATGAGCCAACCTGTAGGTGTTAGAACTCAAACCTACATCCTCAGCAAGAACAGCCAGTGCTCTGAGCTGCTCTCCAAACCGTTACTGCTTCCCACATATTAGAAGTAATTCTAATGCAATAAGACAAGAAAAGTACCAAAAATCTACCCATGATTACGTAGAAGACATCAAATAAAACTATCATTGTGGGTTGATGGCATTGCCATCATGTAGAAAATCCAAAAGAATCAACATTAATGACCAAACAACTAGGACTAACAAATTACAGGATGTGAAAGTCAGTCACTTTCCTACTGCAGTTAAGATGTTGCTTAAAGGCGGGGGAGGGGGCGGGGGGAGATATTGCTTAAAGCATAGTAACGGAGGCATTAGCAAGAGAGAGAGACAGAGAGAGAAAGGGAGACAGAGAGAGACTTAAGTCTACATCACATGGAACATGTGCAAGACCTGGACAGAGAAAGCTGGGACATTCTAACCAAATGTATCAAAGAAATGAGTGGAAAGATATCCAGGTCCATGGAGAAGAATACACAATGTTGCAGAGACCTAAGAGTCTCCCGACTTAGCCTTATGCATTCAAAGCAATCCCAGCTCACATCCAAAAGCCAGTTTGGGAAATTTAAAGGCTACTTCCAAAGCTTAGGTGGAAAAACCTGGGACTAGAGAAGCTTCTAAAATACTGAAGCACAAAACTGGGAGGCTACGACTTCTTGATTTCGAAATGTATTCTTAGAATTCAGTAATGAAAATAGTGAGGTCTGGCAGAGAGCTGCAAAATAAGTGATTATTATCTTCTGTAAATATTGATTAATGCTGCAAATAAGACAGCGGCAATTATTCTTGTCTTATGGTTTTAGTGCTGTGAACAGACACCATGACCAAGGCAACTCTTATAAGGACAATGTTTAATTGGAGCTGGTTCAGAGGGTCAGTCCATTTTTCATGAAGACAGTATCTAGGCTGGCATGATGCAGGAGGAGCTAAGAGTTTTGCATCTTTATCTGAAGGCTGCTAGCAAAATACTGGCTTCCAGGCAGCTAGGATAAGGGTCTTAAAGCCCACACCCACAGTGACACACCCACTCCAACAAGGCCACACCTACTCCAATGAGGCCACACCTTCTAATAGTGCCACTTTCTGGGCCAAGTATATACAAACCATCACAATTCCTTCCTTAACCAGCTTTTTCTCAAATAAGCACACTGAGACCTTTTAATATTTCAAAACCTTAGGCCTTAGCTGGGCAGACTCTCAACTAGCTCATCATACATTCATGTGCAATAATAAAAGTACTTGTTTCTACTAAGAAAGAAAAAAGTACCGAAAGACGGGGGGTGGGGTATACATGCTTGCTTGTGTGCCTGCATACCATACACACTTTGTGGAGATTGGCCATCCACTTTGTTTCCACATCTTAGTACTGCTTCATTTGCAATAACCAGCAGGCTGAGGAGGGGCCTGAGAAACTGAAGCCACATCTCAAGTTCACAACCCTCTACCTTCAAATCTGTCTTTGCTCATCAAGTTATGGAGCTGACCACCTAGAAATCAACACACAGCTCTCAGGGAGTCACATAAAAATGGGAATCAGCCATGGGACCTCCCCACGGTGGCTCTACAGAAAACATTAAAAAACAAAACAAAACGGCTCTGGAACATTTTCGGTAAGGCTCTGGGCGAAGGCCAGATCACCCAATGTCACTGAGTCCAGGATTGTTTGTATGACTGGGGACGAAGCAGTCAGGAGTGTTTTGTGTAGAACATCAAATGGGAAATGAACAGAGCTGAGATTCTGGTACATTGCGATGCTCCACAGACTACGTTTGCACCTCCCAACTCACAAATGAAATTCCAGACATTTCCTTCCTAGTTCTTCTAATCTAAAAAGAACTTGAAACTAAAAGCCTATTTTTAGTTACCTTATTTTATTATCTCTCTTTGATAGTATTTACCTGTCTTGTATGTTAGTGACCAATGTGTGTGCAGTACCTGCAGAGACCAGAAAAGGGCATCCGATCCTCTGGAACTGGACTTACAGAAGGTATTGAGCAGCCATGTGGGACCCCAACCAGGGTCCTCTGCGAGAGTAGCAGTGCTCTTAACCACCGAGCTAGCCGAGCTCCACAGAAGCCACTTCCTAAACGAATTGCTCTTTCTCTGTAATTCTCCCGTGGAGACACAATGAGACGTGTGTTGACAGTATCAAGTCAGAGGCACAGTCCGGGAGCAGACTGACTCTATCCGATTCTTCCTGTCACTGATTTCGACAGTCCACCCAGCCTCCAGATATACTCAGCTTCCCCACCTAAAAGACAGAGAGTAGAATAAAATTACTAGAGGGATTATTACAAAGATCACATGTGTTAATAAAGGTAAAATATTTTACTTGTCTCCAACATCCCATTATCTTTGAGAATTAAAAGTCCTTCAGCTGATGAGAGATCTCATCTGATAAAGGTGTTTGCCACCACACCTGACAATCTGAGTTCAGTCTTTGGACCCACATGATGAAAGGAAAAAACTGATTTCCAATTCCCATAAGATGTCTTTACACACAAACACACACACACACACATACACACACTATTTTTAAAATCCCATAGTCTGGCACATGTTTCCCAAGCTGAACCTACTGTAATTTTTTTTTCTCTCAGTCAGCATACATGCACTAATGAGGTGTCTGCTGCTCGCCAGGCCTTGTGCTAGACAGTTAGAACAACAAGGAAATGAACAAGCGAGCCCCTCAGCCTGGGGACCATGCAGCCCACTGCACATTCTGTAGTGTGCTCAGGCCACTTCATTCACCACTCTCTTTTCAAAGCAGGACAAATGGAACCCGTTATTTATACACAGTCCATGCTAGCCAGGAATAGTGTGACATAAGCTGGATCCCCAAGAGAATGCCACTAAGAGGAGCCACGGGGCTTGACACCCAGACCCAACATTGGTGGCATGAGTATAAATTACAGGGTCTTGAGCCACATTCCAGAACAGAAGTTCATCCTGTTACCTATTGAATATGGTGGGTTACATATGTCAATACATACATATACACACACATACATATATACACACACACATACACACACATACATATATACACATGCATACACATACATATATACACACACATATACATGTATATATACATATACACACATACATACATACATACATACATATTCATCAAGTTCATAGCACTGTGTCCCTACTCAGACAAAACCATTTGCCCAGTACAGGCCTGAGAGAAACACATGGATAGAAAGATCCAGAAGGTACAAAACTGGGCTCTGTAGTTCACACCTGTAATTCCAGGACTTGAAAGGCTGACACAGGGAGATCATGAGATCAGGACCAGCCTGGGTTACATAATGATTACAGGCTCACTGTCTCGACAATGCCAATGCCTAATACTGAACAAGACGATTCTCCTTCTACGGCTTCTACTCTTGAGTTTCATAGAACAAAGAGAAGCCCTCAGAACACATGGCTTGTGAGTTGTTTTGTTGTAAGCCTTTGGGTAGGCAGACAGAGATATCTGTGACTGTTGCAATGCTAACTGACCACTGGAAACCCATGGCATCAGCTGCCCCTTCGTGGCTTGATGATTAACTTTCGAAGGTCTCTGCGGTTTCCAAGAGAAAACGCAGCAAGCTCACATGATGCAAGGCTCAGTGTGCCACACAAGCACACACCTTTCACTCCTTCCTGGTTTCCTTCTGCACTCACAACCCCGCCCTCCAGTTGTGACAGCACACTAAAACCCTGCATTACAAAGCTGTTGCTGTTTTTCAATTCAGAGCAAAAATGAGTACACACCTAAACGTTCATAGGGGTCAGTCAGAAAAGAATCAGGGTTTCTATCAAAATAAAGGCACAGTTGGGTCTTGCTTTTCTATGGGGGTCATCAGCCTCATGTATCATGTGTCAACTGACCAGAGTTCAAGGGCTAATTTCTCAGGCACTGAGAGAACAGGAGATAGGCAAGCCACTAACCTTTCCCTTCAGTGTCCCCAAAGGAATGCTAGCCAAATCATCCTTAGAATTAACACAACGACTAGGAACAAATAAACACTCAGCCTGGGAACACTGCTGGACCTCGGACACCTTTCTGTCTTCTTCAGTGGGAAGCCTCTGAGTGAGTAACTCAACCCCTCGCCTGGTTTTGATCTGGCCTCTGGGAGCTGCACCCCCTCCCCCAGGAGCAAAACTCCTCCTCCTCCTAAGGCCCCATCTGCATAGACGCCTCTAGGGGCTTAGGAGTCATATTGTCACAGACAGCCATAAAATGTTTATAGCTGCCAGGATCCATTGATCAGCGAGTCAACCGTGCATGCAGTAAAAGTGCTTCGTGTGAGAATTCAGAAGCCAGGGCACGGCAGGCCACACTTGCCACTTGGCTGCTGGGGTAGTTTCATGGTGCTGCCGGGTCCCACCTGTTCACTCACCTCCCTCTAAACAGACAGTAAATATACATCTCCAATAATTAAAGAAAGGCAGATTGTTTTTAAGTTAAAATAGAGAACTGTAGGTGAGAGATCATGTTTGTTTGAGAGGCTTAAAGTATCTGGACATAATCCTCAAGCCACCCCAGGAGGATGAGAACTGGAGGGCTGGGGACAGGGAACAAGGAGCGGGCTCCGCTGGGGAGCAAAGGGGATCACTGTGTTTTCACAGTTGTATTATAAAAACAACTGCAAATACCCAGAAGACCCAGGAGCAGCCCTCCATGGCTTATCTGAGAAGCCACTCCTGACTCACACCCTGTCTAGACCGAACTGGGCATTATCGCCCACCTCTATAGATGAAGCAGGAACCTATTCTGACAGGCCCTGGCCTAACGAGCCTGCTGCTCTGGAAAATTCAGAAGGGAATAAATTGCTTTCCACCTCAGATAACTGAAAAGGGGACCTCTCAGGCCTGACACCCTCCATACTGCCTGAGGAGACACCTCATCTCTCGCTCTTGACTAACAAAGTCCCTGAGTCTGACTAAAAGGAAGCAGGTGAGAGACAGTCTCCTCAAGTGTCTCCATCACAAGCCAAGGTCTGCGCAGAAATCCCAGTGGGGCCGAGTAGACGCCTACTGTGGGCACTGTCACCTTGTGCCTCCCATTTAAGATGCCCAACGTGTGGGGGACAATGGTTACTGCTTCCCCTCGCTAGGCTCCACCAGGCCTATACATCTATAGGTACCTATGTAGTCAGTGCCATAGGGGCTGTTCCAGCCAACAGAACATAGCATTCTGGGAAAGAACACAGTCCCGTGGGAGCTGTCACTACTACCCAGAAACCTCTTGCTCTGCTCTGAACATACTATTGTGGAAATCACAACTATGATGCAACAGCTCAGGGAGACCGGGTGCAAAGGCATGTCTGTCCCACTCATTCATTGAACACTCAGGTATCTGCCGCACCCCATTATCACTGCCCAGTGCTCCTATCGACTCATTTAAGTGTGCCCAATACTAAAGGAGATCAGTAAGAGAAAGGGCAAAGCCACGCTGGCTGCAAGTTACATGCCACACAAGCATTCCCAGGGAAGTAAATGGAGACTGAAGTTCGGCACAGGAGCAGATGACCCTCTTGCTTTGTCACTGCCTCAGTCTCCCCATCTGTAAAATGGGAATGGCCGTGAGCTCTGTGGGTCACGCCTTGTAAGGAACAAACCAAAGAGACTAGAAAATCCTCAAGGAGTGTCATATTGACATCAAGACCAAGTGTTAGAATCTCCTTCCTCTGTGTGTGGAGAGGGCACGCCTGCTCTTTATCAGCTGTGAGTTATTCTACAGTCAGAGAGTAAACACAGCTCATCGTTCCTGGCGAGGAAAACTAGTACATCTGTCATCTCAGGACTTAGAAGGGTGAGGCAGGAGGATTATCATCTTGAAGCCAACCTAGGCTACACAGCAAAGCCTCAAAAACATCTTGTTTAGAATTAAAGATACGGGTAGCTGCGCTCTTACCCAGGGATCCAGATTAAAACCTCAGGTGGAATCTTCATCAACCGCACTCTCGTGTTTCCCGTGAGACCACAGAAGAAGCTGGCAACTGGCTGGCGGAGAAGCAACCTTCCCTCCTCACGGGTACCACACGGCTTTTCTCCTCTAAGGTGCCTGGGGACCTGAGGTGAAGCTAGCATGCCAGCTGATGCTTACTGCCATTCTGCTGCCAAGCGCCTGACCCAAACCATGTGGATTCAGACCCTGTAGCTAAGGGGGGGAGGGGCTTCCTGAATAATCCACACAGGATAATCCCACTTGGCTAGGCCTGGAGAGAGGGAATGTGGGTCCTTGTTTAGAAATGTCTTTCTCCCCTCAGAATTTAGAAAATATCAATAGAGTCCTAACAGATGGCCACGAAGTCACCAGCATGCCTCTGTTTGTCCAGTGGATGCAGAGATGTCACGCCTACATTTTAAGAGGTACTGATATAACCATTCAGGGGCACTCTGTGACACACATGGGGAGTTGTCCTTCTAGGGACAAAAAGATAAGTGGCCTTAAGTTAGTGTGTGGGTCTCTCTGACTCCTTGCTCTGGGGATAGCCCTTATGAATCTTTTAAACAGTTCTTCTAGTAGCACATTGTGTGGCCAACCTTAAAAGCCAAAGGCTGCTCCTTATCTACCCCTGATATAACGGCAGGACGGTAGCAGAGAAGAAGAACCCATTCTGTGGTCCCTGCCAGAGGTCCCACCATGGAGGACAGTCAGAACCTTATGGCAGGAAGTCCTTCCACATGGCTATTAGTCATTTCCATTTCCCTCCTGAGGGATTAAGGAAGCTGATTGAGAGAGATGTTCCCATAGCAACCCTGCCAGTCTTCCACTGTACACATACTGGTTCCAATAGCTGCCATTCCTGATGCAGATTACAACAAACTTTGCCACTTCTTGGCTTCATTTTAGCTGAGGCAGATGGTTGTTTGAGAATGTGTTCACCGCCACCTTGTGGCACAGAGGAAAACAAAAGACAGAAAAAAAAAAATCTCCCCTCTGTAAAGGGTGAATTGTGCTCAGTTTGGGGTCAGTCTTACAAACTTTGACCACTTTTACTTCTCTGTGGAGGACCCTTCGTGCTGATCTGTGATCTGGAGCTGTAACACACACAGCAAAAACTCTCCTCCCAGTATCTCAAAATCTCACTGGTAATGCCAGGATTGAGCCATAATCCCAAATACTTGTATTAACAAGAAAGTCACTTCCCATAATCTCTCCAAAAAAATAATGTTATCCACATACATTTTGTAAAGAGGTCTGAGTATGCTAGTTTAGCCATGTTTGGATTTTGTTCTCAGCCTGGAACAAGCTAGCCTGACCTAAGTAAGGTGTTTAAAATCTCCTGCCCTCCTATGCCACATGGCTTGCTTTCAGGGCTTTGCATTGCAAAGGCCTCCTGTATCCACTGTATTTTCTGCTGCAAAGACAACCCTGTACTTCTCTAGATGGGTCTAAGAAAAGTAATTTTCAGATAAATGTAATTGGTTTTTCTCATGGTGAGCTATCTCACTGTGGGAAATTTAACTCTGATAAATATACGCCTTCAAGCATAAAGAGTTATAATTGTGCTCTGTGTGTGTGTGAATGTATGTATGTATAGGTGTGTGTCTGCGTGTATATGTGCATATGCATGTGTCTATGTGTGTGTGTGTGTATGTGTGTATAGGTGTGTGTGTCTGTGTGTATATGTGCATATGTATGTGTCTGTGTGTGTGTCTGCGTGTATATGTGCATATGTATGTGACTATGTGTGTGTCTGTGTGTATGTGTGTATAGGTGTGCGTGTAAGTGTGTATAGGTATATGTATATACATGTGTGTGTATGTGTGTGTATGTATGTGTGTATAGGTGTGTGTGTCTGTGTGTGTATGTGTGTGTGTCTGTGTGTGTATGTGTCTGTGTGTGTATGTATGTGTGTGTATGTGTGTGTGTGTATATGTGTCTGTGTGTGAATGTATGTATGTATAGGTGTGTGTCTGTGTGTATATGTGCATATGTATGTATCTGTGTGTGTATGTGTGTGTGTCTGTGTGTATGTGTGTATAGGTATATGTATATACATGTGTGTGTGTGCGCGTGTATGTGTGTGTATGTATGTGTGTATAGGTGTGCGTGTATGTGTGTGTGTGTCTGTGTGTGTCTGTGTGTGTGTATAGGTGTGTGTGTCTGTGCATGTATATGTGTCTGTGTGTATATGTATGTGTGTGTATAGGTGTGTGTATGTGCTCACATTATATGGCTCTACAGTGTCTTGTCTCTGTGGTTACTAACACCCTATGATATGAACAGCAATCATAAACCACAGAAAAACATACCCAGGAGCTGACCTCTTCCTGACTCTGACATTAACTCCAGCCATGGGTGTGACACTTATTTGGCCTCAGAGACTCTGGAGTTAAAAGTTCAAGACAGGAGGAGGGGAGGACACGAGCCTTTGACAAGAATGCTGGCAATCGGAAATAAAAATACATGAGAAAGAATATTTTGAGAAAGAAAAAATAATGTGGACCCAGGACAGACTCTAAGGTGAAGGCACCTTTTCCCCAGAGGCAGCGGAGAGCCCTGGGTCTAGTCTTCACTTTTCAGAGTGTCCTCAAAACTAGATGGGGACAGAGAGAGAGAGAGAGAGAGAGAGAGAGAGAGAGAGAGAGAGAGAGTCAGGTCCCCAGGGAATAGAAGGAACTCAAACCACGGAATGTCAAGGACAGTCACAGATTGAATAATAGCATGTGTTCTTGTTGCTAGAAACCCTTGCCGTCCCCAAGGTTTCAAGAAGAGACTAAGAGAACGCAGATGTGATGGTGGAGGGGAAGCTCTGTTCAGCCACAAATGTTTATCTGAAATGTGGTGGTTGCTGTTGTCAATAACTGTCAACTCCTCCAGGCTATAGGGGAAGGTGGCTTGTACTTCCTGCCTGCCGGGTCATTGTGTGAGACCCAGTGACCAGTTCTGGTGAGTGGGAGGGGACAGAAGTGACTTTTGTCACTTCCGGGGCAGATTTGATTAGTGATGAAGGGTTAGAGTTCTCTACTCCATGGACCACCATGGCCTGCAAGTCGAGACAGTAGCCAGTCAGGGTTCTCAAAGAAAGTGCTATGAATACAGCTCAATGAGAGCAAATCTTGGCCTATCTGTGTGGGGTGTGGACTAGCAGAAACATCTGGGTGATACATGTTATTGCAGCGTGACAGAGCCCATCCCGACAAAAGTGCATCACCTTGAAGGGGAAGTTTGGTTGCCTTTTTGAAGTTTGCAGAAGAATGTGGTCCTTCGGTTGAGGTAACAATGGCCTGGTGCTTCCAGAAGGTGATGAGGTGGGTTGTTTTTGTTTTTGTTTTTGGTTTGTTTTTTTGTCTCTGAGGAGCTCGCCATCATCTTCTGGAAGATCAATGCTGCCTCTGGCAACTCTTACTTTATTTTAGGAAAAACACCAAAATACACCCTGCCTTGCATGAAAATAAATCAAGAAGGCTCTCAGCAGGGAGGAGGGAACTTCTAATTAAATCCATCTCTTGGGGACAAAGTAAAGCCTTGGTCTGGAAATGAAGATTGCCCCACAGAGCTGAATCAGAGCGGTGATTCACAGGCCTCCTGCTTTTCTGAGGGAGGGAAACCTACTCCTCCCTTTCCTGTGAATCAGTTGAATAACTGTCAATCAGTTATTCCTTGGTGGGGGTGGGGGTGGGGGTGGGGAGGAGCTGACTATGGCTTCCCAAGGGCAGCCGAAAGGACCCTTCAGGAGAGCTGCACTGTTGGGCTTCGGATTGGACCCTAAGTTCACGTTCTCTGCCTCCCTTCTGTTCTGATCCCTGGACCTTAATAAGAGGCCATCAAAATCTGTACTCTAGCCCCACGCTGGGTCAGGCGAGCAAAGAGAAGCAAATCTCCCGGCTAAGGACCAAGGGTAAAGGGCCCTGCAGAACCTGCCTGCTGTGGTGGCTCTGATGCCATCAGCCAGAACAAGACCCATTCCTTCAGCCTAAGGTCACTGTGTGGGAGACACATGCACCAAAAAGGTAACAAAGATCGTGAGAGCTTGAGGTAGCCAATGTTGACCACCCCCTAACACCTGTATAGCAAGAAGGGCCTGAGTCAAGATCCTTCGCTGAGATCCAGGATCTGCCAACCTTTGCTTAGCCAGAGCTCAAATTTCAAACGCTCTTCCAGAGAAGATGGGTTTAATTCCCAGCACCCACTCGGTAAATCACAACCATCTGTAATTTCAGTTCCAAGGGATCCACCGCCCTCTTCTGGCCTCCAGGAGCACTGCATGCATGTGGTGCACAGTCCCTTGCAGGCAAAACACCCATTTATCAACCCCTGCTACCACACCCAGTTTTTCAAGTGGGCACTGGGGATTCAAACTGGGGACCTGGGGCTTACACGGCAGTTGTTTTACCAACTGAGTCATTTCTCTAGCTCCTAAGAAGCCCTTGGGACAACTGAGGTAACACCTGACCTGCCCTTACATTTTATGAAATTCAACAGGCAAGGCCCCTTGAAGTGGAAACTTACGGTTTCTTTGGAAAGTCAATTGGGTCAGATGGTGTTTTGCTGGGGCAGACAGGTGAAGGAGTGTTTTCCTGAAGCAGGCACAGGAGAGAGGATGTCTGCTAAAGCCAACAGGTGAAAGGACACTTGATAAAAGATTCTTTGCTAACAACACATATGTATTGGTCCGCCTTACATTGCATAGTTGAGCTGCATTTGTCAGGACTCCATAGAGAGAAACACACCAAAAAACTTCTGATGGTGTGCGGTGGCTTCTGGCGGCTTCTATGGACTCAGACTCATTGGCAGAGTGATGTCAGCTGAGACAAATGCATGTGTTTAGGCAAGACCTGTGATCTTCTGGTGCTCCTGCTGGTCCCTCCTGCTGACTAGAGCAGAGGCTGAAGCCTGGCTACATCTGATTGGCCGTGCCACCACTGCTGATTCGTGCTAACTGTTCCAACTGAACTGGACTGCTAGTGTATCCGTGAAGTGTTTGCGAGTGGATCAAGCTGCCACTGCCTGCTGACCTGTGAACTGAACTGCCAATTTCCAGACAACACAGACAGGAGTTGCTCCAAAGAACCTTTCTAAATAGGTCCACTTTCCCTGTATCCTTTCTTTTCCACTACCTCTGGTGGATGGTGGGTTAAACGGGAAGTTAAAGCATTTAAGAACCATCATTAAAAAATAGGTTTAGCCAGGCATTGGTGGCGCATGCCTTTAATCCCAGCACTTGGAAGGCAGAGGCAGGTGTATTTCTGAGTTCGAAGCCATCCTGGTCTACAGAGTGAGTTCCAGGACAGACAGAGAAACCCTGTATCAAAAAACCAAAAAAAAAAAAAAAAAGGTTTTAAAAATTTTAAATTTACACATGACTATACTATAAATACAGCGCAATGTCTCAACAATCTACAGATGAGTCATGAGTGTGTACTGCCTCCTGATACTGTCATGTGACCCCACCCACTAGTTCCATCTGTGCCCAAGTATTCCTGCAGCAACAGGTTCACAAGGCTTCTAAGTGCTTACAAAGGCTCTTCAAAAGCGCTCACTAATCACCTCCTCTGTGGCTAGGTAGATTTCCCTCTTAATTACATTCTCAGTGAGTCTTAGTTGTTTTCAAAAACTAAATCAGACTTATAAATATGAAGAACAATCAACACAGAATATTCAGTAGAAATGCTTAAAATGAGTGTTAAAATCTGTTTGAAACAAGGTTATACCACTGTGGTATATAAGAACCTCACTTCCTACTCCACCCCCCAGGTTCACATAGTTGAATGCTTAGTCATCAGGGAGTGGCACTGTTCAGGAAGGATTGGGAGGTGTGGCCTTGCTGGAGAAGGGGAGGGGTTTGAGGTCTCACGTGCCCACCCCAAGCCCAGTGTCTCTCTTCCGGCTTTCTGCAGATTCAAATGTAGAACTCCCAGCCCCTTCTCCAGTACCACGCCTGCCTGTGGGCTGCCATGCTCCCTGCCATGATGAAAATGGACTAAAGCTCTGAAACTGTAAGCCAGCCCCAATGAAATGCTTTCTTTCCTAAGGGTTGCCATGGTCTTGGTGTCTCTTCACAGCAATAGAACTGTGACTAAGACAAGAGCCGTGGAGATGGCACGGGGATGGGGGAGAACTTGCCCCTAAGCCTCACGGCCTGGGTTTGCTCCTTAAGCACCTGGTGGAAAGTGAAAACCAACTCCTGGGAGCTGCTCTCTGATGGCTACCCAGATGTGCACACATAGTGACTGTAAAAACCAACTCCTGGGAGCTG
>NC_034605.1:62573331-62589735 GCF_900095145.1 Mus pahari | reverse complement strand
TCTCTGATGACTACCCAGATGTGCACACATAGTGACTGTAAAAGAGAGAGGAAGAGACCAATATTTGGTCCTTTGCTGAGACAGGATATTACTGCCTTGCTCTAACTGGTCTTGCACTTGTAGCTTACAGGTTCCTCCTACCTTAGGGCCCCCCCCCATCCATGTCTGTATTGTTTTGCTTTTGTAACTCTACAATAGCACAGGTTTAATCTAGGGAGTTTACCTTCCATGTAAACTCACTTCCCTAGGTGAGAGATGTAGCCCCAAGAAGTAGTTAATTAGATATTCACAGATGGTGTCTCAGCAAGGTGTCTCTCATCTCTGAAAGGGGGGAAGCACTCATCCAGCCCCAGGAGGGGCTGCATTCCAAGCCTATACTGACTTGTGGATGGGGCTTAGGCAGAAGGCAGGAGACTCACAGATCTGAATGGTCCAGCAAGATAGAGCCCCGCCCACCTCCCCACTCCCACCCCTATCCCCAACCCCCAACCATTACACTTTTTGAGTTCTCACAGAATTAAGACTTTGGTGAAACTGGCACCAGGATCTTGGGACGCAGCATCACAAGCCCACAGTCTCCTCGTGCTCTCTAGTCACAACCCTCCCTGGGAATCCACCTGGGCTGAGGAAACCCAATTTTCTGTTGCCTCCTTTCCGGCTTCATACAAAGGAGAAACTCTGTCCGTTCTTCGTTAGCCAGCCTTCCTTCACTACTGTGCTTCTAGAGTTTATCTCAGCCTCGCACAGAGTTTGCATTGCTGCATTCTATTCTGTTGTATGAATAAAATATAATTTCTTCTTCCATTATATTCTTTTATAACATACTAAAGCATACACATTGTTTTTCTGAAACTGAAATTAATCAAGCCTTCCATATTCTGGCTGAGCGTCCTAACCCTGGCAACACTTGAGTCTGCCTGCAGAAGGCCTACTTTGAATTTTTTTTTTAAGAGCATATGTTTGATACATTTGTAAATGTTGTACATACAAAATAAAAATAAAGACTTGCAGCCATTTGATTCATCTGGGTACTGTGAGCACTGGTTTATTCTAGAGTGCCTCCTCTGGGAGGAGACAGGTTCACTTTATAAAATAAATTATGTCTTTCTGCATTTATTAAGTCAACCGGAACACAGACAAACCTTCCCTGGCTTTCTAATGTGTAAATGGCCTCAACTGTGTTAATAGTTTGCTTACAAACACAGAAGTTGTAACAATGTTTAGTGTTTCCAAAAAGTCCCTTTATTCTCCAAGGTATACTACAAATTACAAATTAATTAAGTCTACCTCTACCCCAGGGAAGAAAGAATTACTTATTTTTAAAGCTCAGACTCCCCGAAGCCAAGGTGAGCCAACTGGCTGTTAGCCATGGAGTAACTCCAGTCTGCAGGTCTGGACTCCAGCTCCTGCAGCATCAGAGAGGTTCAGCCTCCTCTCAGGACTGTTGCTGATCTCCCGGGTGGGGGAGCTCTGAACTGTTAGCAAAAAAACACTAATCTCAGCCTCAGCTGGCTTCTGGGTTTCCTGATTATAAATAATAATAAAAAATCAAATAAATGACCTTTATTTTTTTTAATTTATTTATTTATTGTATGTAAGTACACTGTAGCTGTCCTCAGACACCCCAGAAGAGGGAGTCAGATCTCGTTAAGGATGGTTGTAAACCACCATGTGGTTGCTGGGATTTGAACTCTGCACCTTTGGAAGAGCAGTCGGGTGCTCTTACTCACTGAGCCATCTCACCAGCCCGACCTTTATTTTTAAAAGGCTCAAGAATCAAGCAACTCACAGCAGTGGGAAAATGCTAGATTATGAACTGCAGTGCAGCCGAGATGAGATCCTAAGGGTCATTGCCCCAGCACCCCCCCACACACACACACACAGAGCTTATTCACCATTCCCGCAAGCTCTGCTCCCCACCCTTATCCCCCGTGGCAGCTTGCTGAGGACGTTCAGAACCAGAACCATCCTGCCAATGCCCTCTAAACTAAGCCTCTCCGTAGCCAGCATCCTTTTCATTTTTCAGAAATGCTGTGCAGTGGTAGAGGATGCAGACACTATCAAAGCACCCAGGATGCACAGTGAAACCTATTGTTTCATAAGTGCTACTGGAAATAAATGCTTTTTTTAAAAGAAAGAAAGAAACATTAGCACGGGAAAATGTTCGCCCTAAGATGGCTGCCATCCAGCCCAGGTCAGAAAGTAACGCTTTGGCATGCCGTTGGGGAACAGCTGTAAATGCTCTGTGGAGATCTCTCACTGTGGCTCCACGTTTTTTCTTCAAATATTAAACAACGTTTTATGAAGCCTTTCTCGGAAGTCACTGTTTAAAGGAACAGAAATTCTGTTGTTTCTCAGAGCAACCTTCCCCCAGTTTCCTGTTGGTAACTCCAAAGATGTCTCTGTCAGATTGCTCACATTTTTAATCTGTGCTCACCTCCTTCTGCTTTCTCTTCACACCGGACTACATTCTTTAAAAAAACAACAAACAAAAAACCACCAGAATGGAGACGACAGCAAGATGGAAGAAGCTGGGGCTGGAGAAATGGCTCAGTGGTTAAGAGCACTGACTGTTCTTCAGAAGGTCCTGAGTTCAAATTCCAACAACCACATGGTGGCTCCCAACCATCCGTAGCCCTTTTCTGGTGTATCTGAAGATAGCTACAGTGTACTTAGATATAATAAATAAATTTTAAAAAGAAGGAAGAAGCTAGTGACTTCTGGGAAATTGGTCCCTGGATCTCTATGGTCTGCTCCACCGTAGCCCCTCTGGAGATGCGGGCGCGCGTTCATGCGCACGAACACACACACTTCCAGAGACAGATTCCAATCCTGACTACAAGGCACATCCTGAAGGAACACTGTGACTTGGTACACAGGGCCACACGTGCTCCAATGGAGCACTGGATACCTCACCGTTGGGCCAGCAACCTCCACTAGCCTCACCACGGGCATTAACTTCTACAGAAGTTCCTATCACAGAGGGGCCTGAGTAGTTAGCCTCTTATGCCCAGCCCCTGAGAATTCCTGCCCAGTGATGGTGCCCACTTCAGAGGCTACGGCCTGGGCTGTATGTCTAGGAAGGTGTCCTGGAGCTGAGGCTAGAAATTGTGCCACCCCCAGGTTCCATGGATCTCCTTCACCTGCCAGAGCCTTCCAAAGACTCTTGATCTCTGCTATAGGTGGATACCAAGACAAAAAAAAAAAAAAAAAGATACCAAAGACTTGGATCAACCAGGTCCATAACATTTTTAAGTTTGTAAGGAATCCTGGAGGGAATGCAGCCCCCATTCTGCTGAGCGACTCCTCCCTCTGTAGGTGCCGACTCCCCATCACTGAGAAAACCACTTTCATGGGTCTCACCAGCCAGATCCCAGGGGCAGGACTTCTCATTGGTTAATGATACACGGGGTCTCCTTGGTCCATGGGAATGGTGGCCAGGTACCCAGCCAGTTGGATGGCGTGAAGCATCAGTAGGGGCCACAAGCAGCTGAGCTACATCCACACAGGTTTCTGGCAGAAGCTGCAGGGTGTGAGGGGACACACAACCGTAATCCCAGCACTCGGCGAGCTTGGGTAAGACAAGGAGTTTGAAACCAACCAGAGCAGTGTGCAAAGCCAGAGGGATGCAGGAGAGAACCACCAGACCGAGAGAAATGATAAAGGAGGTCTGTAATAACACGAGTCAACCAGAGGGAAGAGTGTGGCCAAGTTCGGTGTAAAAGGATTTCCTGATTCACTGTGAGATGGTATTAGATAACAACCCAGAAGCTCCCCCGTCCGTCCGTCCATCCATCCATCCATCCATGTCTGCCATCTGTTGCTAATACACGTTTAGCATCTCTTATCCAAAGGGCTGGAAACCAGAAGTGTTTCAGATTCCAGATTTGCTTAGATTTGGAATTATTTGCATACATCATGAGTTGTCTTGGGAACAGGGACCCATGCTGAGCCAGGAAAATCACTTACATTTCATGTGCAATTTATGCGCGTAGCCTAGAGGTAATTTGGTGCAATATTTTCAGCACACCTGCGTTTTAGCTGAGGCTGGTCACATGGGGTTTGCTGTGGAATTTTCCACTGCAGTATGAAGCTGTCTCTCAAAATGTTTTAGGCTTTAGAAACACTTGGCTTTTAGACCTTCGGATCAGGAATAGTCCTGTAACTCACTTTCCAGTCCACATTCCTGTGCTCAGTTGTTCTCAGTCTTTCTTTTGTTTGCTATTAGAAGACGTGTGCTAAGGAATTCCTCAAGAGTATCTGTTCATATATGAGCTGGAGAAACACACCAATTTCAACTACATTTCGGTAAGCATCTGGTTCATAAACTTTACCAGCGCAGTCCCAACGAAAAGAATGCTGGGCATTTTGCTTTGTTTTGTCAGGGAGGTTTTAATGACACTCCCGGAACAGAAACGGCACTTGGAAACCCTAATATATTTGTGAAATACAAACCTGTGAGCCGATTATTGAATATCTGCTGGTAACCCAAGTCAGCCGACACAGTCATCAATGAATACCATTTAGAACCGATGGGAAAGTCATGAAAACAAACAGAAATAATGTGGAGACGCATATTACAGCATCAAGTACAGACTTAGTTGGCCCTTTAATTTTCTGGTTCCTTTTATGAAATACAAACAGCGGGTATTTCAAGCCATCATAGAAGTCTTGGGTTCAGATCCAGGGACGTGTAATGGTTAAAACTTACATCTTAACTTTTTTTTCCCCCCAAGAGAGTCTCTATATTCAAGTGGGCATCACACTCCTCATCCTCCTGTCTCAGCCCCCCAAATTCCAGGATTACAATACCTACTGATAGGTTATTTCTCAGCCAGTGAAATGAACCAATTCAAGCCAAATTAGATTATATTAACAGCAGGTTTATTGGGAAACTGCTCTTAGGTGAGGCACTGGCCCCAAGATTGAGTCCAGGGGAGTTGACATGTGGGGTTGGGGGGAGAGAAAGGGTGTGTGTTCAGAGAGAGAGAGAGAGAGAGAGAGAGAGAGAGAGAGAGAGAGAGAATGGAAAGTTCAGGTTTGGGGGCAGGGTATGCCAGATTCAAACCAAGGTATGCTGGGAGAACCTGGAGGCCAGGGCTACTTTGATATGAAAACTACACACAGCAGTCCCTTGTCCAGGTCCAGAACCAAACACCTGCCACACTACTGCCAGCTCCTGCTTTATATTCTGAGGACTGCTACTGCCCCTAACTCAGGACCACCACAGATCTTGGAGGGGCAGATGCAGCTGACTCACCCCCTCTGTTCCATAGGCATGATCAAGGCTCCTGGCCCCTCAGGCTTAGAGTGAGGGAAGGAAAAGAGGATTCAAATAAGCATCCTTCCTGAACCATTAGCTCATGTTCTAGACAATGGTACTGTCACTACTGGACTTGATGGCTATCTAACTCTCTGTCTTTTTTGTGGTATGTGTCTCTGTCTCTGTCTCTCTCTGTCTCTGTGTGTGTGTGTCTGTCTGTGTCTGTTTGTTTCTCGTCTCTCTCTGTATCTGTCTTTCTGTGTCTGTCTGTCTCTGTCTCTCTGTATCTGTCTGTCTCTGTCTCTGTGTGTGTGTGTCTCTGTCTGTATCTCTCTCCGTCTGTATCTGTCTGTCTGTCTCTGTCTGTCTCCTGTGCTCTTACAATCTTATCAAATACCCTCTCCCTTATCAGACACCCTCTCCCTCTACTGTAGTTCTTTTCCTAGTTGGGTACCTTTTCCTGTATACGAGGCTTCCAGGGCACCTCTCCCCCAGTCCTTCCATTAGGAGCCTGTGCCTACAAATGGCCTTATCTCTAGAGTAGCATGCATATGGCCAAGAGGAAATACTCCTGCATCCTTTACTCTGAAAATTCTTGGATATGGGCTGATTCCAAGGAGGTTCTCCTGAAAGCCAATATTGTAGGGCGGGCCACATCTGTCCACCTCTGGAGTCACAGTGGAATTAAACACAAGTTCACTAGATCTACTAAACTCTTCAGGGTGCATAGTAGACTCCCCAGTGTGTCCCCTTGAGTCTGCCTCCCTAGGTATTAGGTAAGGGGCAGGTGCTCACAGCACTGTCTTGCAGCTGGATAAGGACTTAGCACACAGGTGGCCTTCTCTCTCAGAAAAGTCTGATTCTGTGATAGCATTGGTCTGGGTAGGAAGGAAAGATATATAACAAAACCAAGGTTTTACCATATCCTCCAAAAATTCTGCATCTGGTCTCCAGCTTCACTGTGGATGCATGAATAAACAGATAACAAATAGATGACAGATAGATAATTGATAGATAGATGATATGTAGATAGATGATAGATAGATAGATAGATGATAGATGATACATAAATGATAGAGATAGGGATTTATTAATGATAGATGATAGATAGATGATTATAGATGGTAGATAAATAATAAATGATAGAGATAGATAGGTAGGTATTAATAATAGATGGCATATTGATGATGATAGATAGGTAGATTAATTGATATATTATAGTTAGTGATAGACAGGTAGACAAACATAGATAGATGGACAGTATTGGCAACTCTCCATCCCCTATTACATAAACAATACAGGGTAGTATTAAGCTAGGACTTCCAATTTAATACATTAGTGAACTTTTTTTTTTTTTTCAACACATGCTGCTGAAGCTGATCTTGGCTGCAGTGACATCAGCTGCTGGTCATGGGCAGAAGGAAAGATGGTGTGTTAAATACCAAAACAAGGTCTCACATGCAATCAGGATGCCAACATATATCCACATGGGGTGAAAGAAGAAACTAGATTAAATTCTCAGACCATTGCGAGGTATAAGATGCCACAAATGGGTCGCATCGAACACCACTGGGGGAGCCCCTAGGCCAAATCTTTGACTTCTGATACTGGAAAGCTCCCAAGAAGCTTTCCCACTCTTGTCTTTGCAAATACTGGAGACAGATCCCCAGGCCCAGAAGCGATCACACAGGTAAACAGAGCTCTCAGATCAGTCACTGTGGGCAGACAGGAGGATGATCATCACCAGCAACCACAGACACTATGGAAGGCAAAGGGTTTGTACAGCCTCAGAAACCCTCCTGAGAGCAGACAGAGGTGTTAGTATTTGGAGCTTCCAGCATGTATTGCTGCAAGCAAGGCTCCCTGGACTGATGATGGCTGTATATTCATCCTGCCTCCTGAAGCTGTGAGGGACATTAAATATGGAATTATCCCCGGAGGGCAAAAAACCAGGAGCTTTCTGAGTAAGCTCACCTCCAGATTCCAAAATAGCAGCAGGCCATATCCATGGTAGGACTGAACCCCAGCCTATCTCTGCATCTGTTCTTATCTTGGCTAGCCAGTTCAGTATCTTGGCTTCCACTGGGGTTTGTCATTTATAGCATGTCTTCAAGGGTCAGATGACCCAGGAAGAGTCTCAGATAAGCCCTGACTCTTCCCATGGTTTAGAGTTAAGACAATATAGAACAATACACTTCCAAGTGTTCCTAAATTGCCTTCAAAAGTCCCAGAAATATACATCAATGCATCTGAGTCTTCCACACACATGAAAATTCTCTCCCCAAAGAAAAGCAAAGTCAGGTCCAGGAAAAAAATCATGTCCACAGGAGAAAGCACAAGCAAGAATGTTTTAAGGTCCTCACATCGTTGCCATCAGAGACATGGTGTGAATATCCACATGAGGTCACATATAGTTTCATGATTATAGGGTTCCTGTGTCTTTGGAAAACATTAGCTGTTTCTGATTCAATTCTCAATACAGTGCAAAAGCACAAACAACTCCGAGAACAGCACAGATCTGTAGAGAGAAGCAGAAGCTTTACACTCGGAGGAAACACCAGCCCCACTGAAGGAGAGGGAAAGCGCTGCCCCATCATTCATTAGGTGTCTAGCAAGCTGACTTGGGAAAGACGAGGTTACGTGGGATCTAAAACAGCAGAGCAAATGCCGACATGCTGACTTCTCATAAACCTGCCTGCCCTTCCTCTTCCTAAAAAGGGCAACATCTGCTCTTCTCCCTTGAGAACACCACCACCAGTGCCTGCTTAGACAGCAAGTTCTGTTTGCTATGATGCAACTGTCTTAACAGGAAGTCCAAACCTCAGCTCCTGTTAAACCAGCCAGCCCAGCCCAAGGAAGACTCTCCTTGGGGCAATACAACAGCCACTTTCAGATGGTCACATGGTTCTGACACTGCCTGATCCTATACAAACCATAAATATTTCTGATTAAGGCTAGGTCTCTTTAAGCAATAGGTAGAGGACATAGCTGTGTGCTAATTAAAGTTTCCTTGTCCTCTGGGTGCTGAGAATTTCTGGTTGGGGAAAGCTGGGGCCCAGCCTCAACATCACCACACTCAGCCAGTGCAGCTCCAGAGACTCCCCTGGGGGGGGGGGGCAGTTAGGGAGTTAGGAGGGAGAGAGAATGGAGGAGGAGGAGCAGGGGGAGAAGGAAAAGGAGAAGAGAAAGGAGGAAGAAGGAGGAAAGAAAAAAGAAATATTGCTAAAATATTTCTATTTTTAAAATAAATACTATTCCTATCATCCAATCCTGATAAATCTACCATCATTTGTGTGTGTGTGTGTGTGTGTGTGTGTGTGTGTGTGTGTGTGTGTGTGTGGTGAAAATTAAGCAAACTTCAAGACATTATTGAGCATAGTAAGCCTAATGATTTTGGTTGAAGTCTTCAAAGAAAACATGTATAGTCTGTTTAAAAGGAAAATAAAACCCTGCAAATTGTTGCTTAGCCTGACTATCTGAGGTGAAAGGAGAAAACAGACATCGAAAAGTTGTCCTCTGGCATCCACACAAGTGTTGTCACGCACGCGCGCGCGCGCGCACACACACACACACACACACACACACACACACACAGAGTTAAAAAAAAGTGAAAGCAAAATATCAGACACATCAGTTAGTGCACACCTGCAATCCCAGCACTAAAAGCTCTGAGCCAGAAGCCAGCCTGGGCTACATAATGAGTTCCAGGCTACCTTGTCTCAAGAACATAAACAAAGAATAGCAGCTTGTTACTAGCAAGCCAGTGATACTGATGGAGTTACAAACTGTGTCTAAAGAATGATGTATAGCTCACAGGGCAACCTAGTCACAGCCTTATCAACTTTCAGCAAATGATTATCAAAGAATAAAAAACTCACTTCTGTGCTTTGCATCATTCCCTGCCCCCTTCTCTGCAGTCACCTTTCCAATTCATGGCCCAGTGATGTGCATTTGGCCACATTGTAACAGATCTTAAGCTGAGGACAGATCCATCCTGGCCACTTCACCTGCTTCTGAGAAACATTGTCTCATTCGCTCCTCATGGTGAGGCCCTGCTGCCATCTGATGACAGACCAGGGATTCAAAAGAGCTAAGAAACTGGCAGGACACCAGCATCATCTTCTCATTTTGTTGTCGCTTTATTGCTTCTCAACTATAACAGGTTCGAACTTAAGTTCTATAACTTGAGATTTTGAAGCACCTGCAACAGAAGACCCAGAAACCAAGCAATCTTTGTGTCCATTGAGGTAGTCTATAGAAAATATTCAAGCCCAGGAACCAGAGATAATCACCCTTACCTCAGCTCAGGAAGCAAACTCTAAGGACAAGGGAAGAGGCCGTCAAAGGCAAACAAAGTCCTTCTGTGCTCACCATAACCAGAGTTATCAATTCCGGTTTTATTAGACAATGCATGAAATTGCATGGCCTCTCAGACCATCTGTTTTCCCTTTATCAAAAAAAAAGTTGGGGGGGTTACAAAGGTCAGGGATCCAGCATTATTTCATTTATATAGTTGAAATGGGCCATAGAAATTCCCAAGATCTTAACACAAGTGTCTCTGGTTCTCCCTACATATGGCAGCCATTGAGCAGTAACAATGCTGGAACCAGGGAGGCAGCCTTGCAGACTCCCCTTCCAACCTTTCGGGCCCTTGCAGGCTGCATCCCAAAAATTAGGACTCTAAGGTCACAGCATCCAGGAAGAGGAAATGGTGGACCCAAATCAACCTGGCCTTGTTCTGACAGCATCCCCAAGCTCTCAGCATCTGTTGGTTCTGTGTACTGGAAAGAGGTGTACTCCTGTCCCCGCAAACAACCATCTCATCCACCAAGCTGCTTGGCGCCTTACAACAGACATACCACGTTCCATTGCAATGCCCTTGCTCAGAGGGGGACAGGATAAAACCCTCTCACATCTGGACAGCATCTCCAAAATGCAGAACAAGAGAATGTTCCCCAGGAGACGTAAGCATATTTATGATCCCAAAGTTACAGTTGGATAAAGCAAGCTAGGAAAAACTTGAACTCCCTCTGTAAACTAAATTGGTTAAATATGCTGTATCTGGGGACGGGGGTGGGGGAGGGGAGGGGAAGCAGCACAGAGATGCATCCTCATGAAACCTTCTGGAACATTCCAGAGTTGTTTTCTAGAGAAAAGGCAGGCAGATGGGTCTGAAACCAGTGGGTTCTAGTTTAGCTTTTTAAAGCAGGCCTGGCCCCATTTGTTTTGTTTGTTTTTTGTTTTTCAGCTCTGTCTAAATTCCTCTTGGGGTCTGGAGTTGAAAGGTAAGTACCAAATGTTTGCGGCTGAGTGAAGCAACATCCCACAGAGCCCATTTCTTACTGTTTCTTATTTAAGGCACTGGTAATCATTCTGAGCCGTCTTCCTCAGGCACAGAGAAGGCAGGTTCTAAACTTCTTCCTCTCCGTCTCTCTGCCCTCCCACAGTTTAAAGAGAAGCAGGAAGCATGTTTCCCCCTCTGAGCTGCGTGTTTCCCCCTCTGAGCTGCATGTTTTCCCCTCTGAGCTGCACGTTTTCCCCCTCTGAGCTGTGTGTTTTCCCCTCTGAGCTGCATGTTTTCACCCTCTGAGCTGCATGTTTTCCCCCTTTGAGCTGCATGTTTCCCCCTCTGAGCTGCATGTTTTCCCCTCTGAGCTGCATGTTTCCCCCTCTGAGCTGCATGTTTCCCCTCTGAGCTGCATGTTTCCCCCTCTGAGCTGCATGTTTCCCCCTCTGAGCTGCATGTTTCCCCCTCTGAGCTGCATGTTTCCCCCTCTGAGCTGCATTTACTGATGGCCGCCCGGCAGCTCTAGGCTGCCTGGGCTCTGAGGTACAGAGTGGCCGAAAGTGGCTCTGAGGTACGGAGTGGCCGGAAGTGATTTGCTGATGATTTATCCTCAGAGAACAAAGATTGGAACACAACAGTGATTTTGTTAATAATATGAAAGTAAATAAATTTTCTGAAAATAAATCACATTGGTGTGCGTTTCTAGGTTAAGTGTCCATAAGTTTCCAATTTAGAATAGGAAGAAAAAAAAAAAAAACAGCAATCTCATGTTAATATAAAACTAGTGAGTTTTATTCAATAAAATAATCAGTCATCAGTTGACTAAACAAAAAAAAAAAAAAAAAGAAAAGTTATTAAAGCAAATACTAAGATATTTGAAGAGAAAAAAAAAAAAAAAAACACAAGAGGGAAAAAAGCCCAAGCTCTCTCCTGCAGCACACGGGCCATGCTAAGTTATAGACAATTTGCCATTTGATAGCACATTTCTAATGATCTTTATTAAAATCTCCCTCCAGCCAAAAGGTGTAGGTACCATATTCTTTCTTTTTAAGCAAAATAAGGGGAAAAAGAAGTCTGGAATCCATACCCCTTCAAAATAGTTCCTTAAAAACATAATTTTAAGTACAATTGAAGTAAAAGGATTTGAGCCCACTCCTTTATTAGCTTAACAAAGAACATTGGGAGCAGGGACAGAGAAGGCCTGAGCTGCCCTGAAGAACCTCCCCCAGAAGTACTGGAACCGCTTAGAACATAATCTCCAGTTGCTAGCGCTAAGCGCTCCACCAACTACCCAGCTGGGGCCAGTTTTGTGGCTCCCAGGAGTAAGAAGTTAATAGCATCCCATCCATGTGCAGGCGACACGGGAACCCACTGTCACGGCTGAGCGTTACAGTCACTCTTGCTTCAACACCTCACTCGGTACTGCCGTTCCATTTTACACACACGGAACACCGAGGCTCCAGAACGTCCCAGAGCAACTCCTGGGACTTTCCTGGCTTCCGCTCCTGTGAAGATTTAACTAAACACAGTGCTTGAGAAAGTGTCACCTCAGCAGCTCTGTTATTAGGACAGAATCCCCGCCAACTCGGTAAGCTATAAAGAACGGAGTCTCACAGTTCCGCTCCAGGGTCAAAGGTTGCATGAGGAGACTGCATCTTGTGGCCAGACTCCTGAAGGGAGGCCAAGTGTGACACAGTGAGAGACAGGGAGACGGCATGTGTGCCTCTTCTGGTTTCTGCCTTCATAGAAAACCCACCAGGATTCAATCACAGGAGCTGCCAGTCTTAGCCAGCCCCAGTCGCTTTCCAAAGTTCCCAGCGTGAAGTTTCTACCCCCCTCCGTTGCTCATAAGGATTGAACATCAACAAGACGCGGCAAATTTATTCAAAACAGAGAATAAGATTACACTAAACTTCACTAACCCTTTTAATCTCTTCAGTGAATTCTCAGTGCAGTTTGCTTTTAGAAAAATTATCTCTTTACTCAACCATAACATGAATTATATTAATTACATAGTTTTGGGGCTTAGGACCGGACTTTAACAGGAGAGCTGCGACAAGAACTTCCACACATTTTGAAGCACTAGAGACAGTCTTTACCTCATTTCTACTCAAGTAGCTCAATGACTTACTTCAGAGCATCTGAAAGCTCACAGGAGTCATGCCAACTCAGGTAAAAACATCACTGTGGACACCATCAGGTCTCCTGCAGAGGTCTAGATGGGCTGGTGTTTGCTCGCTTGAATTGGAAATGAATTCACTAATTCTCATGTTTTAGTGCAGAACGGCTTTCTTAGGTGGGTTCCTCACCATCAATCACACAGTAACCCAACTTACAGGCAAATGATGTCTATGATCTCATTCTTGGTGTCTAAGTCTCAGAAATGTGGTACCATCTACTTAAGCCCTTCCCTCCAGTGCCTGCACCCCAGCCTAGTCTATACATTTAAAGGTTACCTAGTCTGCGTCTCTGCTGCTGTGGTAACACCGGGACAAAACAGCTACTAGGGGGAGATTACAGACCATCACTGACGGAAACCAAGACAGAGACTCAAGCAGGAACCCGGAGGCAGAAACTGGCGCAGAGATCTCAAGGGATGCTCTTTCTGTCTGGCTTCTGAACCCGGACCAGTACTGAGAGGGGCTTGTACCATCCATGGTGGGCGGGGCCTTCCTCCATCCTCTGGCAATCAAGAAAACCCTTCACAGCTGTGTCCACGGGCTAACCTGATGAAGGTGGTTCCCCAACTGAGGTTCCCTGTCCCCAGGGGTCTCTAGTTTGTGTCAAATTGCAAGAGCCGGAGCAGAGCGTGGGCTGGGTAACAGACAAAGTAGGTAGATTCTCTTCCGTTTGTTTGGCTGAGATTTACAGTTGGGGCCCATGTAGCCGCCTAAATACTGTGAAATATCCTCAATCGCTGGCTTTGGCCCTCGCCTCTCCCAAAGGCCCAGGTGTTGAGGATTTACAGAGGTGTTGCAGACTTGGAGAGTGGAGGCCAAGAAAAGTTTTAGGTCCCTGGGAACATTTTCACCATCAGGAACCTCCAGCCCTTCCTCTTCCTGTCTGTGGTTCATTCCAGGCCATGGAAGAGATGAGCTGCTCCCGCACAGACTCCTGCCACCACAAACTCTCTCACCACAGGCCCAGAATCAATGGCAACAACCGGCCAACCAACCATGCCACCAGCATTAATCCTTAACCTTGGATATGCAATGACAATGGGGATGGGAGGGGGGGCGAACATGATTCTTAATCCATCGTTGATGGCTTTAAGCTTCTTTTTGTTTTATTTATTTTAGGTTTTTGTTTTGTTTTTTTGTTTTGTGACAGGGTTTCTCTTTGTAGTTATGACTGTCCTGGTACTCACTCTGTAGACCAGGCTGGCCTTAAAACTCAGAGATCCATCTGCCTCTGCCTCCCAAGAACTGGAATTAAAGTCATTGCGTCACCATAGCCAGCTTTTTTTGTTTTTAAGATTTATTTTTTTATTTAAGTGTATGCCTTTATGAGTTTATGTGCACCATGTGTGTGCATGGGTGGTGCCCACAGAAACCAGAGAGTTTTACAGATGGTTTTAAGTTGTCTCATGTAGGTACCAGGAACTGAACTTGTGTCCTCTGTAAGAGCAGACTGCTGAGCCGACTCTCCAGCTAAACAATTTTTAAAACAGTGACACAACATGATTTTCTTACTGTACACAAAAAAGAGGAAACACACTACAGTGATTTGAATAAGAATGCCCCCCCCAGGTCATTTAACTGCTTAGTTGGAGAGAATGACTGATCCTTGGGAAAGGGTTAGAGGGTCCTGTTGGAGTAGGTGTGGCCCTGTGGGAGTAGGTGTGGCCCTGTTGGGGTGTGTGTGTGGCCCTGTTGGAGTGGGTATGGCCCTGTTGGAGTAGGTGTGGCCCTGTTGAGGGAAGTGTGTCACTGGGGTGGGTTTTGAGGTTTCAAAACCCCACAGCAGACCCATTCCTCTCTCTCCCTGCTGCCAGTATATCGAGATGTAGAACTCTCAGGCACTTCTCCAATACCGTTTTTTGTTTGTTTTTTGCCTGTGTACCACTATGTTCCTGTCATAACTATAATGGTCTAAGCCTCTGAAACTGTAAGCCAGCACTAAATAAATGCTTTCTTCATTTATGGTCATGGTGACTCTTCACAGCAATAGAACAGTGGCTAAGACACATAAGTGTCTGCACTCGAGACTGGGGAGATAGCTCAGTGGTTAGGAGCACTTGCTGCTACTGCAAGCGAGGACCTGAATTCAGTTTCCAGCATCCACATGATGACTGACAACCACCTAAATCTAGCTCCAGGGCATCCAGTGCTTCTTCCAGTCTCCATGGCCATTGTGGGCATGTGGTGCACGTGTATACACTCAGACACACATGCATACACACAAAACAAACAAATGCATCTTAGACAAAATGTTTGCTCCCAATTGTACTATTATTGGAAAATATGCTCAAATTAATTATTTTTGGCTCGCATGGACTTCTGGGAAGTTGTGCATAGCCATAAGACAAGGTGCCTAAACAATAGCTCAAACTGCATCAGGCAATGTGGGAACGCAGATGCCTCAGAGCACCTAAGAGGGACCTGTGTGATTACCTCACCCAGGTCTTCCCAGGGGCACATAGAAAGAGCCCAAGAATCCAGAACATTCCATCTGTGGAGGCAAAACCACAAAGATGTGTTTGGGCTTTATTTCCATTTTAATGGTAATCTTCCCCCAATGTGTCTTCAGAAATAGAAACCACCCTTCCTAAAGGAGTGTTATAAAAATGAAAAAAGGTATCATTGTGAGCATCTTCTTGTACATAGAAAATATCTATAGGTCAGCACCCTTAACAATGCATGTTCATGGTATCTGTCCACAGACGTATTTAAAAGCCAGGCATGGTGGCACACGGCTGCAATCCTAGCACTTGGGAGGCTGCAGCAAGAGGATAACCCTGGTCTGTATACAAGCAGAAGCCCAGCCTGAACTACAGATATACATCGTTGCCCTAGCCTGATCTACAGATATACATCGTTGCCCCAGCCTGATTTACAGATATACATCGTTGCCCCAGCCTCAACTACAGATATACATCGTTGCCCCAGCCTGAACTACAGATATACATCGTTGCCCCAGCCTGAACTACAGATATACATCGTTGCCCCAGCCTGAACTACAGATATATATCGTTGCCCCAGCCTGATCTACAGATATACATCATTGCCCCAGCCTGATCTACAGATATACATCATTGCCCCAGCCTCAACTACAGATATACATCGTTGCCCCAGCCTCAACTACAAATACACATGGTAGCTGGGTGTCAGGAGACCCTGTCTCAAAAACAAACACATTCATAGGCATGAAAAGTTGGTCTGGTTTGGGGTTGTTTTATTTGTTTGCTTGCTTGTTTGGTTTGGTTTGGTTGGTTGGTTGGCTTTTGCTTATTTGTTTCATTCTGTTACTGTTTCTTTTTTGAGTCAGAGCCTTACTCTATAGCCCTGGCTGGGATGGAACTCACTAGGTAGACCAGGCTAGCTTTGAACTCATGGAGATCCACTTGCCCTGCTTCTGCGGTGCTGGGATTAAAGGTGTGTGCCATCATGGCTGAGTTATGAAAGGAAAAAAAACTTACAAAGCAGCATGATAGCAAAATTAGACATCAGCATTATATACAAGCATCCGGGTGCTATGCAAATTGACAGTGCATACTAAATCCTCTTATCAAAAACAATATGTGCATGATATGCTGGGGGGGGCTCAGCTAATAAGAGCACCTGCTACTCTTTAAGAGACTCTGAGTTCAATTTCCCGAACCCAAATCTCCTGGTTGGCTCAGAAACACCAGTAA
>NC_034605.1:62558013-62573320 GCF_900095145.1 Mus pahari | reverse complement strand
GTCTGTGTCTGTTTGTTTCTCGTCTCTCTCTGTATCTGTCTTTCTGTGTCTGTCTGTCTCTGTCTCTCTGTATCTGTCTGTCTCTGTCTCTGTGTGTGTGTGTCTCTGTCTGTATCTCTCTCCGTCTGTATCTGTCTGTCTGTCTCTGTCTGTCTCCTGTGCTCTTACAATCTTATCAAATACCCTCTCCCTTATCAGACACCCTCTCCCTCTACTGTAGTTCTTTTCCTAGTTGGGTACCTTTTCCTGTATACGAGGCTTCCAGGGCACCTCTCCCCCAGTCCTTCCATTAGGAGCCTGTGCCTACAAATGGCCTTATCTCTAGAGTAGCATGCATATGGCCAAGAGGAAATACTCCTGCATCCTTTACTCTGAAAATTCTTGGATATGGGCTGATTCCAAGGAGGTTCTCCTGAAAGCCAATATTGTAGGGCGGGCCACATCTGTCCACCTCTGGAGTCACAGTGGAATTAAACACAAGTTCACTAGATCTACTAAACTCTTCAGGGTGCATAGTAGACTCCCCAGTGTGTCCCCTTGAGTCTGCCTCCCTAGGTATTAGGTAAGGGGCAGGTGCTCACAGCACTGTCTTGCAGCTGGATAAGGACTTAGCACACAGGTGGCCTTCTCTCTCAGAAAAGTCTGATTCTGTGATAGCATTGGTCTGGGTAGGAAGGAAAGATATATAACAAAACCAAGGTTTTACCATATCCTCCAAAAATTCTGCATCTGGTCTCCAGCTTCACTGTGGATGCATGAATAAACAGATAACAAATAGATGACAGATAGATAATTGATAGATAGATGATATGTAGATAGATGATAGATAGATAGATAGATGATAGATGATACATAAATGATAGAGATAGGGATTTATTAATGATAGATGATAGATAGATGATTATAGATGGTAGATAAATAATAAATGATAGAGATAGATAGGTAGGTATTAATAATAGATGGCATATTGATGATGATAGATAGGTAGATTAATTGATATATTATAGTTAGTGATAGACAGGTAGACAAACATAGATAGATGGACAGTATTGGCAACTCTCCATCCCCTATTACATAAACAATACAGGGTAGTATTAAGCTAGGACTTCCAATTTAATACATTAGTGAACTTTTTTTTTTTTTTCAACACATGCTGCTGAAGCTGATCTTGGCTGCAGTGACATCAGCTGCTGGTCATGGGCAGAAGGAAAGATGGTGTGTTAAATACCAAAACAAGGTCTCACATGCAATCAGGATGCCAACATATATCCACATGGGGTGAAAGAAGAAACTAGATTAAATTCTCAGACCATTGCGAGGTATAAGATGCCACAAATGGGTCGCATCGAACACCACTGGGGGAGCCCCTAGGCCAAATCTTTGACTTCTGATACTGGAAAGCTCCCAAGAAGCTTTCCCACTCTTGTCTTTGCAAATACTGGAGACAGATCCCCAGGCCCAGAAGCGATCACACAGGTAAACAGAGCTCTCAGATCAGTCACTGTGGGCAGACAGGAGGATGATCATCACCAGCAACCACAGACACTATGGAAGGCAAAGGGTTTGTACAGCCTCAGAAACCCTCCTGAGAGCAGACAGAGGTGTTAGTATTTGGAGCTTCCAGCATGTATTGCTGCAAGCAAGGCTCCCTGGACTGATGATGGCTGTATATTCATCCTGCCTCCTGAAGCTGTGAGGGACATTAAATATGGAATTATCCCCGGAGGGCAAAAAACCAGGAGCTTTCTGAGTAAGCTCACCTCCAGATTCCAAAATAGCAGCAGGCCATATCCATGGTAGGACTGAACCCCAGCCTATCTCTGCATCTGTTCTTATCTTGGCTAGCCAGTTCAGTATCTTGGCTTCCACTGGGGTTTGTCATTTATAGCATGTCTTCAAGGGTCAGATGACCCAGGAAGAGTCTCAGATAAGCCCTGACTCTTCCCATGGTTTAGAGTTAAGACAATATAGAACAATACACTTCCAAGTGTTCCTAAATTGCCTTCAAAAGTCCCAGAAATATACATCAATGCATCTGAGTCTTCCACACACATGAAAATTCTCTCCCCAAAGAAAAGCAAAGTCAGGTCCAGGAAAAAAATCATGTCCACAGGAGAAAGCACAAGCAAGAATGTTTTAAGGTCCTCACATCGTTGCCATCAGAGACATGGTGTGAATATCCACATGAGGTCACATATAGTTTCATGATTATAGGGTTCCTGTGTCTTTGGAAAACATTAGCTGTTTCTGATTCAATTCTCAATACAGTGCAAAAGCACAAACAACTCCGAGAACAGCACAGATCTGTAGAGAGAAGCAGAAGCTTTACACTCGGAGGAAACACCAGCCCCACTGAAGGAGAGGGAAAGCGCTGCCCCATCATTCATTAGGTGTCTAGCAAGCTGACTTGGGAAAGACGAGGTTACGTGGGATCTAAAACAGCAGAGCAAATGCCGACATGCTGACTTCTCATAAACCTGCCTGCCCTTCCTCTTCCTAAAAAGGGCAACATCTGCTCTTCTCCCTTGAGAACACCACCACCAGTGCCTGCTTAGACAGCAAGTTCTGTTTGCTATGATGCAACTGTCTTAACAGGAAGTCCAAACCTCAGCTCCTGTTAAACCAGCCAGCCCAGCCCAAGGAAGACTCTCCTTGGGGCAATACAACAGCCACTTTCAGATGGTCACATGGTTCTGACACTGCCTGATCCTATACAAACCATAAATATTTCTGATTAAGGCTAGGTCTCTTTAAGCAATAGGTAGAGGACATAGCTGTGTGCTAATTAAAGTTTCCTTGTCCTCTGGGTGCTGAGAATTTCTGGTTGGGGAAAGCTGGGGCCCAGCCTCAACATCACCACACTCAGCCAGTGCAGCTCCAGAGACTCCCCTGGGGGGGGGGGGCAGTTAGGGAGTTAGGAGGGAGAGAGAATGGAGGAGGAGGAGCAGGGGGAGAAGGAAAAGGAGAAGAGAAAGGAGGAAGAAGGAGGAAAGAAAAAAGAAATATTGCTAAAATATTTCTATTTTTAAAATAAATACTATTCCTATCATCCAATCCTGATAAATCTACCATCATTTGTGTGTGTGTGTGTGTGTGTGTGTGTGTGTGTGTGTGTGTGTGTGTGTGGTGAAAATTAAGCAAACTTCAAGACATTATTGAGCATAGTAAGCCTAATGATTTTGGTTGAAGTCTTCAAAGAAAACATGTATAGTCTGTTTAAAAGGAAAATAAAACCCTGCAAATTGTTGCTTAGCCTGACTATCTGAGGTGAAAGGAGAAAACAGACATCGAAAAGTTGTCCTCTGGCATCCACACAAGTGTTGTCACGCACGCGCGCGCGCGCGCACACACACACACACACACACACACACACACACACAGAGTTAAAAAAAAGTGAAAGCAAAATATCAGACACATCAGTTAGTGCACACCTGCAATCCCAGCACTAAAAGCTCTGAGCCAGAAGCCAGCCTGGGCTACATAATGAGTTCCAGGCTACCTTGTCTCAAGAACATAAACAAAGAATAGCAGCTTGTTACTAGCAAGCCAGTGATACTGATGGAGTTACAAACTGTGTCTAAAGAATGATGTATAGCTCACAGGGCAACCTAGTCACAGCCTTATCAACTTTCAGCAAATGATTATCAAAGAATAAAAAACTCACTTCTGTGCTTTGCATCATTCCCTGCCCCCTTCTCTGCAGTCACCTTTCCAATTCATGGCCCAGTGATGTGCATTTGGCCACATTGTAACAGATCTTAAGCTGAGGACAGATCCATCCTGGCCACTTCACCTGCTTCTGAGAAACATTGTCTCATTCGCTCCTCATGGTGAGGCCCTGCTGCCATCTGATGACAGACCAGGGATTCAAAAGAGCTAAGAAACTGGCAGGACACCAGCATCATCTTCTCATTTTGTTGTCGCTTTATTGCTTCTCAACTATAACAGGTTCGAACTTAAGTTCTATAACTTGAGATTTTGAAGCACCTGCAACAGAAGACCCAGAAACCAAGCAATCTTTGTGTCCATTGAGGTAGTCTATAGAAAATATTCAAGCCCAGGAACCAGAGATAATCACCCTTACCTCAGCTCAGGAAGCAAACTCTAAGGACAAGGGAAGAGGCCGTCAAAGGCAAACAAAGTCCTTCTGTGCTCACCATAACCAGAGTTATCAATTCCGGTTTTATTAGACAATGCATGAAATTGCATGGCCTCTCAGACCATCTGTTTTCCCTTTATCAAAAAAAAAGTTGGGGGGGTTACAAAGGTCAGGGATCCAGCATTATTTCATTTATATAGTTGAAATGGGCCATAGAAATTCCCAAGATCTTAACACAAGTGTCTCTGGTTCTCCCTACATATGGCAGCCATTGAGCAGTAACAATGCTGGAACCAGGGAGGCAGCCTTGCAGACTCCCCTTCCAACCTTTCGGGCCCTTGCAGGCTGCATCCCAAAAATTAGGACTCTAAGGTCACAGCATCCAGGAAGAGGAAATGGTGGACCCAAATCAACCTGGCCTTGTTCTGACAGCATCCCCAAGCTCTCAGCATCTGTTGGTTCTGTGTACTGGAAAGAGGTGTACTCCTGTCCCCGCAAACAACCATCTCATCCACCAAGCTGCTTGGCGCCTTACAACAGACATACCACGTTCCATTGCAATGCCCTTGCTCAGAGGGGGACAGGATAAAACCCTCTCACATCTGGACAGCATCTCCAAAATGCAGAACAAGAGAATGTTCCCCAGGAGACGTAAGCATATTTATGATCCCAAAGTTACAGTTGGATAAAGCAAGCTAGGAAAAACTTGAACTCCCTCTGTAAACTAAATTGGTTAAATATGCTGTATCTGGGGACGGGGGTGGGGGAGGGGAGGGGAAGCAGCACAGAGATGCATCCTCATGAAACCTTCTGGAACATTCCAGAGTTGTTTTCTAGAGAAAAGGCAGGCAGATGGGTCTGAAACCAGTGGGTTCTAGTTTAGCTTTTTAAAGCAGGCCTGGCCCCATTTGTTTTGTTTGTTTTTTGTTTTTCAGCTCTGTCTAAATTCCTCTTGGGGTCTGGAGTTGAAAGGTAAGTACCAAATGTTTGCGGCTGAGTGAAGCAACATCCCACAGAGCCCATTTCTTACTGTTTCTTATTTAAGGCACTGGTAATCATTCTGAGCCGTCTTCCTCAGGCACAGAGAAGGCAGGTTCTAAACTTCTTCCTCTCCGTCTCTCTGCCCTCCCACAGTTTAAAGAGAAGCAGGAAGCATGTTTCCCCCTCTGAGCTGCGTGTTTCCCCCTCTGAGCTGCATGTTTTCCCCTCTGAGCTGCACGTTTTCCCCCTCTGAGCTGTGTGTTTTCCCCTCTGAGCTGCATGTTTTCACCCTCTGAGCTGCATGTTTTCCCCCTTTGAGCTGCATGTTTCCCCCTCTGAGCTGCATGTTTTCCCCTCTGAGCTGCATGTTTCCCCCTCTGAGCTGCATGTTTCCCCTCTGAGCTGCATGTTTCCCCCTCTGAGCTGCATGTTTCCCCCTCTGAGCTGCATGTTTCCCCCTCTGAGCTGCATGTTTCCCCCTCTGAGCTGCATTTACTGATGGCCGCCCGGCAGCTCTAGGCTGCCTGGGCTCTGAGGTACAGAGTGGCCGAAAGTGGCTCTGAGGTACGGAGTGGCCGGAAGTGATTTGCTGATGATTTATCCTCAGAGAACAAAGATTGGAACACAACAGTGATTTTGTTAATAATATGAAAGTAAATAAATTTTCTGAAAATAAATCACATTGGTGTGCGTTTCTAGGTTAAGTGTCCATAAGTTTCCAATTTAGAATAGGAAGAAAAAAAAAAAAAACAGCAATCTCATGTTAATATAAAACTAGTGAGTTTTATTCAATAAAATAATCAGTCATCAGTTGACTAAACAAAAAAAAAAAAAAAAAGAAAAGTTATTAAAGCAAATACTAAGATATTTGAAGAGAAAAAAAAAAAAAAAAACACAAGAGGGAAAAAAGCCCAAGCTCTCTCCTGCAGCACACGGGCCATGCTAAGTTATAGACAATTTGCCATTTGATAGCACATTTCTAATGATCTTTATTAAAATCTCCCTCCAGCCAAAAGGTGTAGGTACCATATTCTTTCTTTTTAAGCAAAATAAGGGGAAAAAGAAGTCTGGAATCCATACCCCTTCAAAATAGTTCCTTAAAAACATAATTTTAAGTACAATTGAAGTAAAAGGATTTGAGCCCACTCCTTTATTAGCTTAACAAAGAACATTGGGAGCAGGGACAGAGAAGGCCTGAGCTGCCCTGAAGAACCTCCCCCAGAAGTACTGGAACCGCTTAGAACATAATCTCCAGTTGCTAGCGCTAAGCGCTCCACCAACTACCCAGCTGGGGCCAGTTTTGTGGCTCCCAGGAGTAAGAAGTTAATAGCATCCCATCCATGTGCAGGCGACACGGGAACCCACTGTCACGGCTGAGCGTTACAGTCACTCTTGCTTCAACACCTCACTCGGTACTGCCGTTCCATTTTACACACACGGAACACCGAGGCTCCAGAACGTCCCAGAGCAACTCCTGGGACTTTCCTGGCTTCCGCTCCTGTGAAGATTTAACTAAACACAGTGCTTGAGAAAGTGTCACCTCAGCAGCTCTGTTATTAGGACAGAATCCCCGCCAACTCGGTAAGCTATAAAGAACGGAGTCTCACAGTTCCGCTCCAGGGTCAAAGGTTGCATGAGGAGACTGCATCTTGTGGCCAGACTCCTGAAGGGAGGCCAAGTGTGACACAGTGAGAGACAGGGAGACGGCATGTGTGCCTCTTCTGGTTTCTGCCTTCATAGAAAACCCACCAGGATTCAATCACAGGAGCTGCCAGTCTTAGCCAGCCCCAGTCGCTTTCCAAAGTTCCCAGCGTGAAGTTTCTACCCCCCTCCGTTGCTCATAAGGATTGAACATCAACAAGACGCGGCAAATTTATTCAAAACAGAGAATAAGATTACACTAAACTTCACTAACCCTTTTAATCTCTTCAGTGAATTCTCAGTGCAGTTTGCTTTTAGAAAAATTATCTCTTTACTCAACCATAACATGAATTATATTAATTACATAGTTTTGGGGCTTAGGACCGGACTTTAACAGGAGAGCTGCGACAAGAACTTCCACACATTTTGAAGCACTAGAGACAGTCTTTACCTCATTTCTACTCAAGTAGCTCAATGACTTACTTCAGAGCATCTGAAAGCTCACAGGAGTCATGCCAACTCAGGTAAAAACATCACTGTGGACACCATCAGGTCTCCTGCAGAGGTCTAGATGGGCTGGTGTTTGCTCGCTTGAATTGGAAATGAATTCACTAATTCTCATGTTTTAGTGCAGAACGGCTTTCTTAGGTGGGTTCCTCACCATCAATCACACAGTAACCCAACTTACAGGCAAATGATGTCTATGATCTCATTCTTGGTGTCTAAGTCTCAGAAATGTGGTACCATCTACTTAAGCCCTTCCCTCCAGTGCCTGCACCCCAGCCTAGTCTATACATTTAAAGGTTACCTAGTCTGCGTCTCTGCTGCTGTGGTAACACCGGGACAAAACAGCTACTAGGGGGAGATTACAGACCATCACTGACGGAAACCAAGACAGAGACTCAAGCAGGAACCCGGAGGCAGAAACTGGCGCAGAGATCTCAAGGGATGCTCTTTCTGTCTGGCTTCTGAACCCGGACCAGTACTGAGAGGGGCTTGTACCATCCATGGTGGGCGGGGCCTTCCTCCATCCTCTGGCAATCAAGAAAACCCTTCACAGCTGTGTCCACGGGCTAACCTGATGAAGGTGGTTCCCCAACTGAGGTTCCCTGTCCCCAGGGGTCTCTAGTTTGTGTCAAATTGCAAGAGCCGGAGCAGAGCGTGGGCTGGGTAACAGACAAAGTAGGTAGATTCTCTTCCGTTTGTTTGGCTGAGATTTACAGTTGGGGCCCATGTAGCCGCCTAAATACTGTGAAATATCCTCAATCGCTGGCTTTGGCCCTCGCCTCTCCCAAAGGCCCAGGTGTTGAGGATTTACAGAGGTGTTGCAGACTTGGAGAGTGGAGGCCAAGAAAAGTTTTAGGTCCCTGGGAACATTTTCACCATCAGGAACCTCCAGCCCTTCCTCTTCCTGTCTGTGGTTCATTCCAGGCCATGGAAGAGATGAGCTGCTCCCGCACAGACTCCTGCCACCACAAACTCTCTCACCACAGGCCCAGAATCAATGGCAACAACCGGCCAACCAACCATGCCACCAGCATTAATCCTTAACCTTGGATATGCAATGACAATGGGGATGGGAGGGGGGGCGAACATGATTCTTAATCCATCGTTGATGGCTTTAAGCTTCTTTTTGTTTTATTTATTTTAGGTTTTTGTTTTGTTTTTTTGTTTTGTGACAGGGTTTCTCTTTGTAGTTATGACTGTCCTGGTACTCACTCTGTAGACCAGGCTGGCCTTAAAACTCAGAGATCCATCTGCCTCTGCCTCCCAAGAACTGGAATTAAAGTCATTGCGTCACCATAGCCAGCTTTTTTTGTTTTTAAGATTTATTTTTTTATTTAAGTGTATGCCTTTATGAGTTTATGTGCACCATGTGTGTGCATGGGTGGTGCCCACAGAAACCAGAGAGTTTTACAGATGGTTTTAAGTTGTCTCATGTAGGTACCAGGAACTGAACTTGTGTCCTCTGTAAGAGCAGACTGCTGAGCCGACTCTCCAGCTAAACAATTTTTAAAACAGTGACACAACATGATTTTCTTACTGTACACAAAAAAGAGGAAACACACTACAGTGATTTGAATAAGAATGCCCCCCCCAGGTCATTTAACTGCTTAGTTGGAGAGAATGACTGATCCTTGGGAAAGGGTTAGAGGGTCCTGTTGGAGTAGGTGTGGCCCTGTGGGAGTAGGTGTGGCCCTGTTGGGGTGTGTGTGTGGCCCTGTTGGAGTGGGTATGGCCCTGTTGGAGTAGGTGTGGCCCTGTTGAGGGAAGTGTGTCACTGGGGTGGGTTTTGAGGTTTCAAAACCCCACAGCAGACCCATTCCTCTCTCTCCCTGCTGCCAGTATATCGAGATGTAGAACTCTCAGGCACTTCTCCAATACCGTTTTTTGTTTGTTTTTTGCCTGTGTACCACTATGTTCCTGTCATAACTATAATGGTCTAAGCCTCTGAAACTGTAAGCCAGCACTAAATAAATGCTTTCTTCATTTATGGTCATGGTGACTCTTCACAGCAATAGAACAGTGGCTAAGACACATAAGTGTCTGCACTCGAGACTGGGGAGATAGCTCAGTGGTTAGGAGCACTTGCTGCTACTGCAAGCGAGGACCTGAATTCAGTTTCCAGCATCCACATGATGACTGACAACCACCTAAATCTAGCTCCAGGGCATCCAGTGCTTCTTCCAGTCTCCATGGCCATTGTGGGCATGTGGTGCACGTGTATACACTCAGACACACATGCATACACACAAAACAAACAAATGCATCTTAGACAAAATGTTTGCTCCCAATTGTACTATTATTGGAAAATATGCTCAAATTAATTATTTTTGGCTCGCATGGACTTCTGGGAAGTTGTGCATAGCCATAAGACAAGGTGCCTAAACAATAGCTCAAACTGCATCAGGCAATGTGGGAACGCAGATGCCTCAGAGCACCTAAGAGGGACCTGTGTGATTACCTCACCCAGGTCTTCCCAGGGGCACATAGAAAGAGCCCAAGAATCCAGAACATTCCATCTGTGGAGGCAAAACCACAAAGATGTGTTTGGGCTTTATTTCCATTTTAATGGTAATCTTCCCCCAATGTGTCTTCAGAAATAGAAACCACCCTTCCTAAAGGAGTGTTATAAAAATGAAAAAAGGTATCATTGTGAGCATCTTCTTGTACATAGAAAATATCTATAGGTCAGCACCCTTAACAATGCATGTTCATGGTATCTGTCCACAGACGTATTTAAAAGCCAGGCATGGTGGCACACGGCTGCAATCCTAGCACTTGGGAGGCTGCAGCAAGAGGATAACCCTGGTCTGTATACAAGCAGAAGCCCAGCCTGAACTACAGATATACATCGTTGCCCTAGCCTGATCTACAGATATACATCGTTGCCCCAGCCTGATTTACAGATATACATCGTTGCCCCAGCCTCAACTACAGATATACATCGTTGCCCCAGCCTGAACTACAGATATACATCGTTGCCCCAGCCTGAACTACAGATATACATCGTTGCCCCAGCCTGAACTACAGATATATATCGTTGCCCCAGCCTGATCTACAGATATACATCATTGCCCCAGCCTGATCTACAGATATACATCATTGCCCCAGCCTCAACTACAGATATACATCGTTGCCCCAGCCTCAACTACAAATACACATGGTAGCTGGGTGTCAGGAGACCCTGTCTCAAAAACAAACACATTCATAGGCATGAAAAGTTGGTCTGGTTTGGGGTTGTTTTATTTGTTTGCTTGCTTGTTTGGTTTGGTTTGGTTGGTTGGTTGGCTTTTGCTTATTTGTTTCATTCTGTTACTGTTTCTTTTTTGAGTCAGAGCCTTACTCTATAGCCCTGGCTGGGATGGAACTCACTAGGTAGACCAGGCTAGCTTTGAACTCATGGAGATCCACTTGCCCTGCTTCTGCGGTGCTGGGATTAAAGGTGTGTGCCATCATGGCTGAGTTATGAAAGGAAAAAAAACTTACAAAGCAGCATGATAGCAAAATTAGACATCAGCATTATATACAAGCATCCGGGTGCTATGCAAATTGACAGTGCATACTAAATCCTCTTATCAAAAACAATATGTGCATGATATGCTGGGGGGGGGGAGGGCTCAGCTAATAAGAGCACCTGCTACTCTTTAAGAGACTCTGAGTTCAATTTCCCGAACCCAAATCTCCTGGTTGGCTCAGAAACACCAGTAACTCCAGTGACAGTGGGACTATAGCGCCCTCTTCTGACCTACACAAGCACCTGCACACATGTGGCACACATTCATAAAAATTGATACAAAAAAGCAAAACTTTTTAACATAAGTTAAATCAAACGTCACTACGTCACTACGTTACAAATTGTATTTATTTAGAAACAAAACAAAATTGTGTCCCTTTTTTTTCACTCCTGGCAGGAGATGCCTTCAGCAACACTTCCCTTACCACCTCTGCAGCCATGGGGACCAGAAGGAAGACTGCCAAGAGCCCTGCCTTCCAAGATTCACAAGGATGTTCCCCGGAAAAATCAAGATAACCCTGAGACATGATAGCAGACTCTGTCCTCACAGCTAACTGGTGAACCTGGATAATGACAGGATTTGAATCTCATGGATTTAACTCCCTTCCCTTCTCAGATAACTTTGAGAAAGCCATCCCGGGGTTCAGGAGTGCAGTCACATCTGTCTGCCCACCCCAGGCAGGAAGACCTGTTCTCCCAAATCCAGTTTGAAAAGAAGTTTGAAATTTAGTTTCAGGGTCCGTCTTGGGGGTACCACGGAGTGGCAGGACTAACTTAGATTACTGAAAAAGTGGAGCTGAGTCTCTGTTTTTTTTTTTTTAAAAAATCATTCTGTCCTATTTCACTAAAAACAGAAAGAAAAAAAGAAAGAAAGAAAGAAAGAAAGAAAGAAAGAAAGAAAGAAAGAAAGAGAAAACCCCGTGCTGATTTTGCAGCAGGAAGCCAGCCCTCAGGACAAATTAGGATGAAATGCGGTTTGGCATTTCTGAAAATTCAATTCTTGGGTTTTGCAAAAAAAAAAAAAAAATCTAGGAAAACAAGACATTATTGTTAAAGTGGAATAAGTTAGTGTAAGGCAGGAACCCACTTTTAAGAAAAACTGGTTTACAAACAGGAAAGAATATTTCAGAAAAGAAGGGTTGTCTCTAAAAGGTTGTCATTTGAAACAACTACACGGAGATCACTCAGACGGCAAGAGACGGCACCAGGACCCAACAGCGAGGGCCAGGGAGCTGCATCAAGCTGGGCCCAGTGTGTGTAGCGTCTGCTTCCTTTTACCAGAAGTTAGGAGAAAGAGGCATGCAGTCCTCAGAGTGGAAAGTAGGCAGTGTCCTATGTGAACAGGGCTAAGGTCTCGGAGAAAACTCTGGAGGTAAGAGAGAACCCAGAATGGGAGGACCATGGTTAGGACCAGAAGAGGCATAACAACCACAGAGAGTCAAGGTCAGAAACCTCTAGGTCAGAGGGGATGGAGAATGACCAGCATCTCTGCTCACTTGGTGAAAGAGGCCAAGGCCAAAGCTGTGAAACAAAGAACACAGGGCTTTCAGGATTTTTCCAGCAGAGAAGAAACGGATTCTGAGCCCTTGAAGCCTCTGAGGTTCTAACAATAAAAACATGAGCTTCAGGGTTGTGTGTGTAAGTATCATATATACTGGGTGGGAAGGTTGTGGGGGGGGTATCTGTTCCTGGTGGGTACATATGGGTGTTCACATGCAGGCATTGTTTCTCTAAAGACCTCACCTTGCTTTTTGTTTGTTTACATGTGCATGGGTATACATGCCATGTCATATATGCGGAAGCCAAAGGATAGCTTGTGGGCATTCTCCCCACCGTGTGGGATTGGGGATCAAACTGAGATCGTCAGGCTCAGTAACAAGTGCCTTTATCTGCTGCAGTAGTCACTGTTGTGTTCCTGTGGTAACACCATGACCAAGGAAACTTCTAAAAGAAACCATCTACCTGGGCTTATGGCTTCGGCAGGATAGGCGTCCTCCATGATGGCAGAATGGGGGCACAGTGGTTAGAACAGGAAACCGAGGCCTCACATCTTCTGCACAAAGCAAGGAGAGAAACTGAGGGGAATGGCTTCATGCTTTGAAACCTCAAAACCCACCCCCAGTGATGTACCCCCCTCCCCAGCGAGTCCGCAGCTCCTAGATCTCCCCCAAACAGTGCCACCAACTGAGAACCTGTAGCATGAAATATAAAAATTCGCCATCCCATACTGGCGCCGGCTACTCTCTGGCCCCGGCGATTTCGAAGCCTCCATGGCCAGCTAGCCCCGTGCAGTGACCGCCCATCTCGCCCATCTCATGGTTCTTGCTGCGGATTCTGATCACATTCCCAGCCATCCGCCCCTCCCCCCCCCCGTGGTTAGCAGACACAAACCCCAGTAACCCGGTAAAATCAAAACTCTAGAGCCTTGTGATTTATCAGTCAGATTTATATTAGTAAATTCTCAGCCCACAAAACGCCCCCACAATGAACTCAAAATGCAATTGATATAAACACAAGCTTCACACCTAGATGGGGCAAACATACCCTACTTATTGTTTAATCGTGGTTCTAAGAAATCCCCAATATTTATGGCTCCCAGGACTGTGTGGTTCTGCCCCCTCTTCCTCTTCTTCCGTTCCTCTGTCCCTCTGTCCTCTCTGTTCTCTTCTCTAAAATTCTCAGCCCACCTTCCTTTTCCACTGCCCAATCACAGGCTCTCACCTTATCTTGTGCCTGCCCTCAGCTGCATAGAGACAGCAATCCACAAGAACCCAGAGTTCAGATGACAGAGCCTGTGGGGGGACATTATCATTCAAATCATCATGCCCATGAGCCATCTTCCAATTCAGAGAACAGGCTAAGCCACTGAGCCCCAGGGGAGCCCCCATCACCACCTGCCCAGCATTGCATTCATTCCCAAGTATGCACCACCATGCCCAGGTTTTTACATGAGCAGTGGGAATCGAACCCATGTCCTCATGGTTGTGCAGACGACACTTGGCTGCATGAGCCACTTCCTCGGGTACTTAATGGGCACATTGCATTTTCTCCACAAACTAGTTCTATTATTTGAGGTAAAAAGCTAATGTAAGGCCAGTTTCTCATCTTTGAGCAAAGCGACATCAGCACACGGGAAATGCCATACACAAAAGCATAGGAAAAGCCCTACTTGTTTGAAAAGCAAATAGCTCAACCATTTTCCTTGGCTGCACCGCCAGAGGCTGTTAATCCATTGCTAGGACTCAGGACCAGACCAACTTTACATGGCCGCCATCAAGGTGGCCAGAGATTGCAAATTCAAATGGCGGCTTATAACTGTTGATCTACTTCTCAGAATGTCTGATAATTGCCAGTCCTAGGGGATCCAATTCCCTCTTCTGGTCTCCTTGAGCACCTGGCATGCACAGGGTACTTAGACATATATGCGGGCAAAAGGCCCGTACACATAAATAATAATAAAATAAAATTTTCTTAAAAGGTCACAATGACATCTTTTTCACATGGGTCTGGCTAAGCTCTTTCCAAAGTAATATTCAACAGGAATAAAATAAGAACACGTGGATACATCAGAAGTGTGCATTTAACCACGTGGCCATGGAGAATCTGGTATCCCAGTGCCTGGGTAACAGAATTGACGCTTACGGCATGGTTCAGGGTATGTTTGGTTTGCAGCTGCCGTCTTTGCACAGTGGGCTCAACACTCTTTTCATTAGACATATTTAGGGTCTGGGGAGTAGGCATTTGTCTGTGTAAACTTAACTGGCACTCCTTTAGATAACTGCATTTGCACATGTCCCGTTACCTGTACTCTCAGACACTTACGTGCACGTGTGTGATGGCTTTCAGGGCACATCTGAGTTCTCAGCTATGCGGGGCTCCTGAGGCGGACAGATGTGCTGTGTCTGTAAGCTGCGTGGCGGAGGGTTCTGACAGAGACAACCCGTCAGGGACTGCTCACTGTAGATACACAGTGACGTGCATGGTGGGACATTCTCCAGGCTGGGAGATGGCTCAGTGGCTAAGAGCGCTTGCTACTCTTCCGGAGGACCCAGCTCGGTTCCCAGCACCCGCATGGTGGCTCACAGCCATCAGTAGTTCCAATTCCAGAGGATCCAACACGCTTTCTGACCTTCATGGAAACCAAGCATGCATGTGTGTAATAAAAATAAATTGAACCTCAAAAATAAATGAAGATAAAGGATTTTTTTAATTCTACAGTTCTTTATCATAAAATTTAAAATATTTGTTTATTTTGTGTTCAAAAACTACCTCCATATAGATGTGATTCTGAAAAACAAGCTCTCCACTCCCAGAGTGGCCCAGTGAGCCACATGAAGAAATAGGTCCATGGAATGGACTAAGTCCTACAGCTGATCCTCTCTGCCCCAGCCTTGCCCCCAGAGTTTGAGGGTATATATCTGAATAGCTTGTAATTTACCTTTTAAATTGTAAAATAAACCCTTGTAAGGATGGGAGAGAGACAGAGACAAGAGAGAAACAGAAAGAGACAGAGAGAGAGACAGAAAGAGAGAGAGAGAGAGAGAGAGAGAGAGAGAGAGAGAGAGAGA
>NC_034605.1:62554553-62557953 GCF_900095145.1 Mus pahari | reverse complement strand
AGAGAGAGAGAGAGAGAGAGAGAGAGAGAGAGAGAGAGAGAGAGAGAGAGAGAGAGGCTGAAAGAAGATCCTGAAGATACTATCTTGGTCTTCTCAGGTCTTATACAAAATAGCCCCCACCAAGAAGCAGAGCTCTGTTTCCCACAGTTCTAGGGGCTAGCAAGGTGACCAAGACATGTGTGCAGTCAGTTCAGAGTCTGCAAACAGCCATCCACCTTCTTGCTCTATTCCTCAGTGCTTACAGGCAGAGTAAGAGGCAGATAGACATTGTTCTCTAAAGGGGCCCAGTCTCATCTGACTGTAGTGACCTCACCACACTCTGACTGCCTCCTAAAGGCTCCAGTCCCAAACATCATCACATTGAGCTTAGGGCAGTAACATGTGATTTTGGCAGACAGGAACACTAGGTCCTATCAGGCAGTAATGTTTTAAATGAAAATCAGCGTTCCAACTAAGCTGCATTCTATCTGCTTGGGAAATTCTTCAGTCTGTCCTCTCTCTCAGGCGCCACAGCAAACCACTTCCCGACCCTGCCTAGGAAGGGTCGGACGTCCATTCTTCCTTTTGTTCTAAGCAGGAGCAACAATGGTTACACACTTAATCAGATGAAGCCAGTAAGTGTTCGTTTAGTTCCCACGGTGGACTGAACACTTGGAAGGTTACAACATGGAATTCAATCTTTTTTACTCTGGTGGTTTTTCATCTTTTTTTTTTTCCCCTACAGTGACTAGGTTACTCTTCTTGCTGTTGTGACAAAACACACGGCAAAGAGCAGCCTTAGGGAGGCCATACAGTCCTTGGTGGCAGGAAAGCGGGGTGCAGGGGTGGACCAGTCTGAGGCCATAATCAGGTGAGAACAGGAACACCTGTGCGTTCTCCCTTTCCCCATTTATCTCCTCGGGACCCTCATATGTTGCATATGCGCTGGGTCTTCCTGGCTCAGGTAAGCTACATTGGAAACACCCTCAAAACACACACAAACCTGGGCCTACTGGGTAATTCCAAAACTGGTCATGTTGACAGAATTAACCATCAGCCCTCTATAATTCCAGCTAAGTCAGGTTTGTTTGTTTGTTTCCTAAAAGTAGATTTCATGTAAGAGTGAATAAAACTGATACTGTTTCATTCAGGCATGCCTAAATGGAGACAAACACACTCCTGAGCAAACCACTGGGCAACACTGCCAATCTCAAGGCCCCCAAGGGATCTGTATAAACCACCTAGCCATTCAGGTCATCGTTAGACAAGCATCCTAGATCTGGTTGGTCTGTGTATTCACTGCACCTTGAGTGGATGTTCACTCTGTTCCAACCAACAGTGCCCTAGATGTGTTTGCTTCTTGTTCACAAGTATTCTTGTGTGGATGAGGCATTGCACAATTGCCTCTGGAATGTGAGAAGATAGATATATAGATAGGAATATATATAAACATTTACATATAACATCTATATAATATATATAAACATACACATATAAATTATACATCATTATGTACAATATAGACTATTACATATAATATTATATGTATATATCTCAACCCTACAGATAAATGTTGCTCATCCTTGTTGATGAGAAAAGCAATCTGGTTCAACCACCGAACCCATAAATAGTCACTCTAGTGGCCTATCAGTTACTGAGACAAGATATTTGTCAAAAAGCAACTGAAGGAAGGGCTTCCTTGGCAAATGGGTGTGGCCGACAAAGCAGTTCTGTGGCAGTGGGAGAGCAGGAAGCTGTTTGCATGGGGCCTTCATCAGGTGGATCCTGGTCTCTGCTGGCGTCTGTCCTTCTGTTATGTCCAGGATCCAGCCCTTGAGGTCCAGCAGTCCGGCCTCCAGCTGCAACCACCTTCCCTGAAAACATTCTCACAAGCACGTCCTGAAGTCCCTTCCCATGGGACAAGCACACCCTGAAGTCCCTTCCCATGGGAATTTCAAAGCAGATCAAGTTGAAGCGAAGATTAGCCACCACAAGTGGCATGCTTTGAGCTCTTTCTTTTTTACTTGTGTGTGTCTAACTAAGGGTTTTAGGTCTGTGGTTACACGAGGTTTACATAAAGCGCCGTATACTGATAGCAGGCTAGCTTAGACCTGAGTTGAACTTGCATAAGTATACTTCTCCTATATCCCCGCTCCTCCTTTATTTGCTTTGGGGCTTGTGTTGTTTGGGTTTGGGTTGGGTTTTTTGAGACAGGGTCTCATGTAACTCAGGTTGGCCTCAAACTGTTTGGCCAAGGGTGATCTTGAGCTCCTTAGATCCCTCCAGCCTCCAGTCTCCGAGACTGCTTGGGTACATTGTTGCCACAACAGCCACCTTGGGGTTTTCTTTTGTTCTTGCTCTGTGTGTGTGTGTGTGTGTGTGTGTGTGTGTGTGTGTGTGTGTGTGTGTAAGTCTCTCTATTTCGCCTAACCTGCCTCAAACTTGTAATCCTTTAGCCAAAAGCTAGATCACAGGTGTGAGCCATCATGACTGGCTATACCTAATTACATATTGTGAATCCTTCCTTTATGACCCTTAGCCACTGTAGCTATAATTGATTCAAGTTGTTTTGTCTTTGTCTTTTCTTTCTTTTCTTATTCTTTCTTTCTTTTTCTTTTCTTTTTTTTTTTTTTCAGTACTGGGAATCGAACCCATAAACTCTCACATGCTAGGCCAGCACAGCACCATGAAGCTCCACCCCCAACCCTCTCTTCTTACTTAAAAACAAAACAACAAAAACAAAAACAAACACCAACAAAAAAATTTTGAGGCAGATCTGATTAAGTTTTTCTTGTATGTCTCACATGAGACACAGTCTCAACAAACAAAAATAAAACAAAACAAGCAATAACTATGGGGCCTCAAACTCACTCTGCCCTTAGACAGGCCTCCAACTTGCAATCCTCCTGCCTTAGCCTCCAGGTGACTACAGGCCTGTGCTAGTTTACCCAGCACAGCTCTCTAGTAAAGACATAATTCACATCCCCCACCCAAGCACGTGGTTCTGAGGGTGACGATTTACTATCTTGGCAGTGAATTTCATGTTTGTGTTTTCGAGTTGCTACCTAACAACCTTCCAAGGTGCTGTGCGCCCAGAACGGATAATGCCCAGCCTGCTTCCGATGCCTGTCCTGTTGTATCATTACATCATACACAGTGTGTGGAAGGAAGTCTTTGAACTTGAGTCAGCAACCTAAATCTGCCGTATTGGTGAGCCATACATTTCATTTTCATTCAAGTTCAGATCTGTAATAATTTACTGGATGAATTAGAAAAAAGAAATTCACAGTAGGATCTGTGTATTATGTCTGCGCGTGTGTGTATGTGTGTGTGTGTGAGAGAGAGAGAGAGAGAGAGAGAGAGAGAGAGAATCCTAGTTTTACATAAATTCAAATAACCCCCATGTTGTCACATGGCTCAC
>NC_034605.1:62545324-62553932 GCF_900095145.1 Mus pahari | reverse complement strand
ATCTCTCCATGTGAGCATGTGTGAGGTGACCTGTGAGTTGGCATCTCTCCATGTGAGCATGTGTGAGCAAAGAAAACAAGAAGCAAAAAGCACCTGTTCTGAGACACTCACGTGTGACTAGTGCAAACAGAATTACAGACATCACATTCTTATTGCTTCACTATTTATAACAATTGTGTGTTACTATTGTATAGACAAGTTAAGAGCCATGGAGAGCACACTAATCCAGTCTCCTCAGCAGGATTCGAGGAGCAAAGTAGCTATCAATGCATAGAAAAGGGTTGTTAGCTGGGCTGGAGAGATGGCTCCGTGGTTAAGAGCACCGACTGCTCTTCCAGAGGTCCCGAGTTCAATTCCCAGCAACCACATGGTGGCTCACAACCATCTGTAATGAGATCCGATGCCCTCTTCTGGTGTGTGTGAAGACAGCTACAATGTACTACTCATATACATAAAATAAATAACTCTAAATGGAAAAAGGAAAGGTTTGTTGGCTCACAGCTCGAGAGAATTAAGGGCCACAAACCAACCCTGATGTGTCTCTAGTGAAGACATGCAGAGGAGGATGGAAAAGAATGTGTCTCAACGAAAAGTGGGATGTCAGAGACACCAGAGCTCCCCACCCCTTCTTGGGGGCAACCCCCACCACCTCTCAAAGGTCCCTCTGCCTCTCCACTGCGAAGCCTCCAACACATGAATCCTCAGGGGACAGACTAGGACAGTTACAAACTACAACAGTGCATCAGCAAGACATGATGTGCAGCCATTCTTCCAGAGTTTTGACATCATTTGTTGCAGGTAATCTAAATTGTTTAAAAAAAAAAAAAAAAAAGATGTATTTATTTATTTATTATATGTAAGTACACTGTAGCTGTCCTCAGACACTCCAGAAGAGGGAGCCAGATCTTGTTACGGATGGTTGTGAGCCACCATGTGGTTGCTGGGATTTGAACTCCAGACCTTCGGAAGAGCAGTTGGGTGCTCTTACCCACTGAGCCATCTCACCAGCCCCTAAATTGTTTTATTTGGATTTTTTTCTTCTGTGCATTTGGTTAAATTTTTCCCTCTTTAATTCTTTTGCAAGAGAATTTAGAAGTGGTCCTAAATAGATTAGAGTTACCTAATTAGATTTATCTAATATAAATAACAGTTACCAACTAGTCTTTTTGTTTTGGTATCACCATGAAGCCCTGGCTGACCTGAAATTCATAGACATCTTTCAGCCTCTGCCTTCTTGGCAGTCTTCATTTTTTAAAAGATTTTTATTTTATGAGTATGAGTACATTTATCAAGCTCAAGGCTATACATAGTGAGACCTTGTCTCATGAAAGAAAGAAAGAAAGAAAGAAAGAAAGAAAGAAAGAAAGAAAGAAAGAAAGAAAGAAAGATGGATGAAGTAAGAACGAGATGAAGAGAGGAAGGAAGGAAGAAAAGAAAAGAGAAGAGAAGAGAAGAGAAGAGAAGAGAAGAGAAGAGAAGAGAAGAGAAGAGAAGAGAAGAGAAGAGACAAGACGAGACGGGAGACCTAGAGAGATGGCTCAGATGTCAGGAGCACTTGCTGATCTTCTAGAGAACACAAGCTCACACCCCCTCAACTCCCACTTCAGGGGCTCCAAAGCCTTCTTCTGACCTCCTCAGAGGTTGACTGTCTTGGGCCCGTGTCCTCATTTAAAATGAGCTCGTCCACAAATGAGATCCTATTCCTAGCTCCGCCACCCTGGGACGGAAAGTTCTCCTTTGTCCACCCCTCCTGCTTAAGAGACGCTCATAGGAGCCTTGCTGCATCATCCCATGGGCAGCAGAAACTTTGTGTGACAAGAGCAGGGTGCTGCCAACTTCAATTCCCTGTCGCACTCTGTGCCCTTTCCCAAGAAAATATGAGCATGTTCACAACAAGCAAGCAAATCGGGACATACGTCAGCCCCTCGCCATGTGAGGTTCATATTTTCCTTTCCTCTACAAATGGGAGCTGTCAAAAACAAATTAAGTAATTATATGGTGTTGCCACAGCTGTGTGTATCCATCAGTATATGACAGGACCGTGGTTGGGGGATGGCTCTCTCGTGCCTAGATTGCAAAGTGTTTATATTGGAAAATGTGTTGTTGGAGGACTTTTGCCAGAAAAACAGAAAGTAAATGAAAATGGTACTGATGGCCTGGCACAGCTCTGCAGGTGGTGTGTGCAAATCTCTATGTTTGAAATGTGTATATGTATGTGTGTGCTTATGTGTTTGAGTCTGTGTGTGCATACATGCTTTTATGTGCATGTATATGCATGTATATGTGTGTGTGTGTTGTATTATATAGTAGGTGATGTGTTGTCCTAAGACAATAATGCTGGCTAATATTTTTTTTCTAACTCTAGAAACATCCCATAAATATAGAAGCAGAATGTTTGACAATTTTTGAATAACTAAATAAATAGAATATCCTTCATACCAACAGATTTTACTGGCCACAATATATTTAAAAAAATTAGTAGCCTCCATTGAAAAACTTTGTATGAACAAATGAAAGCAGTTGTTCATTCAAGGAAACAGTGGTTTTTGACAGCTGAGAATCCTGCAAGGTATTTTTGGGTTTTGGTGAAGATCTTGTCTGATATATGCAGAAAAACATTAAAAAGTTAAAAAAGATAGATTTCTCTGTCCTGCATCCAAAGTGTGTGGTGTCTTCAGCAATAGGGTCTGACCATGTCGCTTATCAGAAGCAACCCAGAGCACTGGCAACAACATGTTGTTCTGGGTCCCCCGAGCCCTGCACTGTCACCTCCTAGGGAGGACTCTCAAATCTCCAATTAACTGGAAAACTCTCTCGCTGTCAGGCAGCTCCGTGGTGCTTTAGTCATGTTTCCATTGCTGAGACAAGATACCACGACAAAGGCCATATATAAAAAGAAGACCGTTTATTTGGGGCTAATGGTCCCTGACCGCTATGGTGAGAAGCATGGCAGCAGACAGGCAGGTAGATTCATGCCAGAGCAGCAGCTGAAAGTTCATTTCTCATCTACACGCACAAAAACAAGAAAAGCTAATCAGGGAAGGTATGGACCTCTGAGATGTAAAAGCCCATCCACAGTGAACACCTCCTCCAACAAGGCCACGCCTCCTAATCCTTCCCAAAGAGTTTCACCAACTGGGAATGGAGTATTCAAATATATGAGCCTACCGGACCATTCTTATTCAAACCACCACCGTGTAAGGTACAGCTATGTAAGCTGCTAGGGACAAAAAGATGGAAATGGGCCAGCCTGGACCTTAAATGCTGCGATATGGACATGCAGAGAAACAGGTGCCCATTGCCATGATCATTATGCATGATAGTGCAGATGTTATGGGGTAACTATCAAGTTTCTGATTAGATTTGAGACCCATTCACAGGAGGGAATGTCATGCCTAGTACTATGATACCAGTCAAAAACTGAGGAAGTCAAAGAGCCTAGGGTGGAGCCAGCTATTGTTATTCTGCCAAACGGCCATGCTGTCAAATTTCCTACTAAATACTTTATACCCACAGATCTGAGCTGCTCTAATCTTGGTCACAGAATCTTGCTTCTGTTTGCAGTGGGCACCAATCAACGCAGAGACACATAACTGGTCATAGTACTGGATCTAGAGACGGAGAGCTCAGACCTGAGTGGGAAATCGCTATCAAGCTCCTCCCCCACCGAAGTTCACAAACCGTCACAGAGGTAAAGGCAAAAAGAATGTAAGACCCAGAGGATGAGACAAGTGTCATGGAATATTGTCTTCAGGACATGACCGGGCTATCAAAATCATGATCTCACAGTAACGGTGGCTTCCTGCGTAAGACTTGTACAAGATCAAGCCAGAAAAAAATCCCAAGCACAGATGGAGCAGATGGTCTCTGAACCCCACCCTCTGCTAAGGTCCTACCTTTTCCTGAAGCCTCACTCCTTAATGGGACCCTACCCCTCAGTGAGACCCCACCCCTCAGTGAGACCCCACCCCTCAGTGAGACCCCACCCCTCAGTGAGACCCCACCCCTCAGTGAGGCTGAGCTCTTACCGAGTTTGGCAACAGTTTCTTGAAGAGGAAAAAAACATCCTTTATGGCTACCTATAGCTTTCCAATGGTCCAGTGGATAGTCCTACATCCATGAATGTATAGACAGCACTAACCAGACTTAGTGGGTTATTAAAAATAATAAATAATAATAATAATAGAAAAAGAAGCCGATATGTGGTTCTGCGTGACTTTAATCCCAACCCTCAGGCTGACTGGCTCACAGCTACCTGTAACTACAGCTCCAGGGGACCCAACACCCTCTCCTGGTCTCTTTGGATATTCCATGCACGTGGTATACATATATACCTACTGCCAACCATTCATACACATTAGATTAAAATAAATATTTTTAAAAGACAGAGAAAATAGAAGAGGTACCACAAGACTGCTACAAGTGCTTGCAAAGAGAGGCTGGGGCGTGCTAAAGCACGGATTTCCAATAAAGAAGCAAAACAGCCCTGCATAAGCCTGTGACCGGAACCGGAAGTGCATGACAGACTGGAGAGAGCAAAAGCAAATGGCCCTGAGGCAGAGCAAGCAGCAGCGATTTGGTCATAGCCCAGTTGCCAGTGAAGAGGAAGGTGGGAGAGTGAATTGAGATAGGATAAGATGGGTGCAGTCTCTGCAAAGTCAGCAAGAGACGCAGCGTAGAGGCACCCGAGCTGTGGGAGGAAGAACTCGGCCCAGTTCCCACTCCACCGCCACATCAGAGGCTCAAGGATTAGGAAAGAAAAGAAAAAGTTCAACCCAACCGTTGCACAAGCGATCTTGGACCCTGAGAATCTAACCCAGTTGATGGGGTAAGCACCCAGGCCAGATTTTTGTGGACTTGGGATGAAATGCTCAAATGACTTTTTCTAAGGGAGGCAGAACGGAAGGACGATGTTTAGGCTGCGCCCTCAAACACTCTCCAACTATAATAAGGTAATTCTAGAACTCTGTGAATAACTTAACGGAAAATCATGACTTGCAAAAACCCAAATCATAGTCCCAGACTATTTTGTCTCTAGAAGTCTGTGTCCTGGGCCGTTTGAGGGTGAGTAGTCCATCCACTTAGCCTCAGGGCCAGAAATCAAGGGTTGGTGAGCTGCTCCCTCTACCGGCCATGCAGAGAGGAAGGCGCTGCACCTCAGTCTCTGGACTCACCTTTTCCCTAAGGACAGAAAGGCAGAAGACAGCGAGCAACTTTTGTATGGTTCTTGTGGGAGTTGTTGCTCATTTCTTTTAGATTTGGGGGAAGTTTGAGGGAAGCTTATTTTTTTGTTTTGTTTTTGATGCAAGGTCACTTTGGAGTCGTGGCTAGCCTGGACTTGCTATTTGTGGATGTTGAACCCCCAAATGGGCTTTTACCTCATTAGCTTCCTCTCAGTGAAAGTGGGCTGCCCCCATACTTACTTCCCTTTCCGTAGTACCTGTAATGTGATCTGAACCCCTGAGCGTGCTTAGGAAATGCTTACACATTGATGAGCCCCGATGAATGACTTTGAATAGAACTGGAAGAGAGATTATACATCCTGGAGCATTTAAGAGACTATTCGGGACTGTGATTTGTGATTTTGCAAGTCAGGATAGTAATGACCGGTATGGCAAGATACTCCGGACGGTGTGATTGTGGCATTAATATACCAACTGCCGTCTCATAAGACTTAAAGCCTACTCAACAAGAGTGAACTGGTGCTGTAAACCTGGATGAGAGGTGATAGCCCCTAGAGGGGAGCCTACTATTGATGGAGTTCTAGATGGCAGCAGCTTCGTCGTCTTCTTTTAAGATTTATTTATTTATTTTAGGTATGTGAGTACACTGTAGCTATACAGATGGTTGTGAACCTTCATGTGGTTGTTGGGAATTGAATTTTTTTGTTTTTTTATTTGTTTGTTTTGTTTTGTTTTTTCCAGACAGGGTTTCTCTGTATAGTCCTGGCTGTCCTGGAACTCACTTTGTAGACCAGGCTGGCCTCGAACTCAGAAATTCGCCTGTCTCTGCCTCCCAAGTGCCAGGCGGGAATTGAATTTTTAGGACCTCTGCTCACTCTGGTCAACTCCGCTCGCTCCAGATGGCCCTGCTCCCTCGGGTTCAAAGATTTGTTTATTATTACACATAAGTACACTGTAGCTGACTTCAGATGCACCAGAAGAGGGCATCAGATCTCATTTAGGTGGTTGCTGGGATTTGAACTCTGGACCTTTGGAAGAGCGGTCAGCGCTCTTACCCGCTGAGGAATCTCGCCAGTCCCCATGGATGCAACTTCAAACTGCGTTCTAAGTACTTACACTCACACTTCAGTCTGCCTCTCATTCCTCATCGAAGATGCTTCTTTTTGCACCAGATGGAGACTGCAGCAGAGGTGCCCAGGCGGTCAAAGGCTGAGACAGAGTGAACTCTGGGTGCTCAGCCCCACTCAGTCCATCTGCAACACAACCCTAAACCTAAAGCTTAGAGAAAGAACAGCAAACAAGAGAATGAGGAGAGACTGCAAGAGCCCAAGGACCAGGAAGCCTGCTGTGAGGTCGTTTCTTCCAGACAGGGCAGGAATGCTGTGTCCATGAAATCACAACAGTATGGTCAACGTAACAAGACCCGAACACTGACCATGAGCATAGGTGGGAGGGATTTCACAGGGCCCCGCCCCTAGGCGAAGAGCTTAAGACGATCAATGGCTGCAGAAGGAGGAACAAGCCTCCTGATAGGTTGGTTACCCAGTCCCGAGTGGTAAGCTCTAAACACATGTTATACAACCTGGACTCAAGAAAACAGAGGGGGAGGGGGAGAGTTGATACTCATCTCTAGGTTAATAGCCAGCCTAATTTGGATAGTCCACGAGGTTTCGCTGACAATTATTGCACACTATTTTTAAAGAACCCTGTGCGTATTTTGAGAATTATCATGTAGCCCAGGTTAACCTTAAGCCTGTCATTCTCTAGCCTCTCCTTCCAAGTGGAAAGATTTATATGCATGCGCCCACATGCCTAGCTTAAAAAATAAAAATAGGGGCTAGGAGTGTAGCTCAGCTAAGAGACTACTTGCCTAGCATGCATGAAGCCCTGGATTTCATCCCTAGAATCCAGTAGAATGAAAGTTGTGGTGCATGCCTATAATCCCCACCCTGGAGAGGTGGAGGCAGGCGGATCATAAGGTCAGGGCCATCCTTGGCTACATAGCAAAGTTGAGGCCATCCCTAGCTACATGAGACCCTGTCTCAGAGACTAAAAAGGAGGCAAATTATTAAATTTATTGTTACACCATTTGGGTATGTCATATGTCAAACCATGCATTTCTTGCTTAAAATAATTTTTTATTTATTTTATTTGAAGGGAAGATAGGTATATGTGGAAAGTCAAGTGGGAGTGAAATATTTAAATATTTCACTCTCGCAGGCAGTAACAGGTATAACATCTCTAGGTTGGAAACACAAAGGAGCTTAATGACCTTAAATTAATGATCTTCATTAAAAGTGAAGAGCACGGCTGGTATGAGACCTAGGGCCTCAGTGAATTAAGGAAGAGTTCGTGGAACTTGAATTTTTAGAATTTAAATTATTTATTTATTATTTGGAGACAAGGTCTCACATAGCCCGGGTAGCTTCCATGTAGGTGAGACTGATCATGAACTGTTTGATCCCCCTGAGTACTGGGATTACAGAGTGAGCCATATACCTGGGCTGAGTATGGATTTGAATTCTCTCCCCTCAAGAGAAGGAACTAGAGGAAGACAGATATGTAATTAAGCCATAGCCAGCGGATGATATAGATGGTCAGGGCACTAGCTTAGGAGGACAAGACTCAGCTATGATTTGAGGCCATTGCAGGAAAGTCTAACAGGGCAGGAATCACAGAGCACAGACGTCTTTCTTTCCCAACATCCATCAGAAGGCGCTAAATTAATTGATGAGGGGGAATCCCCCAAACTCCCCTCTACAAAGGGGCTTTCTTCACTGTAGAGCAAAATTAGCCACTCTCCAGCCAGCTTGAATAATTGTGGCATGTTCTAGAAGCTATTCACTGGCAAGTCACGGCCATGACCTCAAGAGACTGTAGGAGCAAGGCATTTCCTTAAGAGGCAGGTCACTCTGCAGACTCAGTGCCCCTGCCTGTTCCCAGCATGCACCACTCCCACGGCAGGGCTCAAACAAGATAGCAACTCCCTGAAGAATCTCCTCAGCCACCCACAAGAAGCCACTGAGCAGAAGTCCTCATCAGAGGCGATCAACGCCACAGGTCAATCTCATGGTTCCTCCTGATTAACAGCCTGGCCTATCAAAGAAGCCAGAAGTGACCACAGCACTTCAAGTGTTTTGGAAAGCCCCGGCTGGCGGAGTGTCAGTGTGCACCGAGCCAGCCCTCGGTGTGTTGTCTAACCGCATGACCCTCTCCAGGAACCCAGCCCTTTGGCTGACAGTCTTCTGTGGAGACAGAGTGTCCCTCTCGCGGCTCACAAATACCATTTAGGCTGTGTTTCAGCTCTGCCCCAGCACTGGAAGCTCCGGGTCTGGCTGCCTTCTTATCCCCTCCCACCGAATCTTGGGAGTGCTCTGCTTTCCTGATTTGTTTGTTCGGTTTGTTCTCTCCAAATCGTTTCTTTT
>NC_034605.1:62543372-62544944 GCF_900095145.1 Mus pahari | reverse complement strand
ATAAATAAATAAATAAATGACTACTTATTTGTTATTTATTTTATTTATCATCTGTTCTTAATGCAATAAATCCAACAGCCCACCGAAGGAAAATCAGGAATCCCAACACGATCCTACAGCGGTCCATTTGGTAACCCTGGTCACCCCACATGGGCACCCCATGGGTACCCCATGGGTCACCAAGGTGACCCGGCACATACACCAGAGGAAGCCTGTGCCTCGTGCCTTCCTTCCCTTTACCCTCTTCAACCTCCTTCTTTCACACAGTTCCATCTACCAAAGCTCCCTGACACACACCCAATCACCTTTACATGTGCAAGCAAGTGTGATGTCGCCTGTACAGTTGCTGCTTTCTCCATTTAGTCCTGTTGTATGCTAGAACCACTTTTGCCATTTATTTTAGAATAAGCTCAAACTTTAAAAAAAAATGGTTTGGGGGTGGGGGTTGTTTTTGGTTTGGTTCGGTTTGGTTTCTGTCCTTCTATTGTGCATGTGATGGGTGTGGAACAGTGGGGGATGGGGAGAATTCAGCTCATGTGAACACATACTAACCATCTGAGCTACACTGGCTGCTTGAGGAACTCTTGGAATCCTCCCCTCTCTACCCTCATAGGCTGGGCCATCCTGGGATCCATGTGTCCATGTTGGGGATTCGAACCCAAGTCCTCGTGCTAGAAGACAGAGTATTCTTACCCACTGGCCACTTCACCAGCCCTCAAAAAGGCTTTAATAGGACCAGCAACATAGCTCAATTGGTAGACTGCACATCTTTCATGCACAGAGCCCTAGGCTCAACCCCTAACAGAATATCAATAGAGTAAATATAAAATCCCCACATGATGAGACTCGCCTGGAAGCCCAGCACTTGGGAGGCAGAGTCACCAGCTAGAGGCTACAAAAGGCTTTGTTTCAATCTATGGATGTATAATAACTGAACAGCTATTATGTTCTTAGTACCATGCTTGGGAGGCACACAAAGTACAACTGTAAAGGGCTCACAACCCAAAGGCTTCTCATAGGGAACATTTACCCTCAGACTTCATGCTTCAAGATCCATCCATACTCCTCCTCTGTAGTGCTAAGGGTGCTGATACTGGGCACACAAGCCCAGTATTAGCAGCTTTTGTGGTCATCGCCCTGAAAGATGGATACCACCATCCTCATTTTCCCAAGGAGTTTCACAGAGACTCGGAATCATCGTAGACTTGCATCAGCTGCTACAAGCATTGAGCACAGGTTTCCTGCTCACCTGGAAGTCCTAGAGTGGCTGTATGTGCCTGTGATTCAATGCACAGGCAGACTCCAGGTGCTGGTGTTTATCCCGACCCGCGGGACATATGTTATTCCATGGTCCTCGAGGGGGATTCCAAACCTAGAGAGGAATGGGATAAAGGAAGAGACGGAGACCATGCATACTCGTCATAGTCTCATTTACTGGGTGAAAAGGCTCAAGTTAAATAGTATACAGAGAGGGGTTAGGAGTCATCGAAAGGAAGTAGTGAAGGACAGATAGGGGCGGCTTTCAGTCCACAAGTCTGAAACTTTCAGTGATTCAACTCAGGTCCTTGACGT